>NC_029788.2:26476848-26479376 GCF_000816755.2 Arachis ipaensis
TGTCTGAAGGTTTGAACATCCACTCTAAGCTTACTAAGCTTTTGAGGAGGAAAGAACTTGGCTAAGAAAGCCGTGACCAGCTTATCCCAAGAGTTCAGGCTGTCTTTAGGTTGAGAGTCCAACCATATTCTAGCTCTGTCTCTTACAGCAAATGGGAAAAGCATAAGCCTGTAGACCTCGAGATCAACCCCATTGGTCTTAAGAGTACCACAGATCTGCAAGAATTCAGTTAAGAACTGAAAGGGATCTTCGGATGGAAGTCCATAAAACTTGCAATTCTGTTGCATCAGAGAAACTAATTGAGGTTTCAGCTCAAAATTGTTTGCTCCAATGGCAGGGATTGAGATGCTTCTTCCATGTAAATTGGAATTAGGTGCAGTAAAGTCACCAAGCATCTTCATTGCATTGTTATTATTTTTGGCCATGTCTCCTTCTTTTTCGAAAATTTCTGTCAGATTTTCTCCAGAGAGTTGTGCTTTAGCTTCCCTTAGCTTCCTCTTCAGAGTCCTTTCAGGTTCAGGATCATCTTTAACAAGAATGTTCTTATCCTTGTTCCTGCTCATATGAAAAAGAAGAAAACAGAAAAGAAAATATGAAATCCTCTATGTCACAGTATAGAGATTCCTTTATGTGAGTAGAAGAAGATAAGAATAGAAGAAGGAAAAGATGAGAATCCAAACACAAGGGTGAGGAGTGGGTTCGAATTCTTAGATGAAGAGGAGTGTTAGTAAATAAAAAAATAATTAAAAGGAGATGAGGGAGAAGAATTTTCGAAAATCATTTGAAAAGAAAAGAAAAATATTTTTTTTAATTTAAATTTAAAATTAAAATTCGAAAATAAAAAAGAAGAAAAATTAAATTAAATTAAAATTTAAAATAATTAGTTAATTTAAAAAGGAATTTTGAAAAAAAGGGAGTGGATTTTCAAAAATTAGAGATAGAATTAGTTAGGTTGTTTTGAAAAAGATATGATTGAAATAGTAAACTTTTAAAATCAAACAAAAAGTCAAGTAGTTAATTGAAAAAGATTTGAAAATCAATTTTTGAAAAGATAAGAAGTTGGAAAAGAAGTTGGAAAAGATTTTGAAATTGATTTTGAAAAAGATGTGATTGACATTTATTTTGAAAAAGATTTGGAAAAGAAATTTAAAAAGATTTGATTTTTGAAATCAAAGTTGATTACTTGACTAACAAGAAACTAAAAAGGTATTATTCTAGAGTTTAAAGATTGCACCTTTCTTACTAGGCAAGTAACAAACTTAAAAATTTTGAATCAATCACATTAATTGTTAGTAAAGATTTTGAAAGTTTAGAACAAAATAAGAAAAAGATTTTGAAAATCAATCATAAAGTATTCGAAAATATGAAGGAAAAATTAAAAAAGATTTGATTTTTGAAAAAGATTTGAAAAAGATAGAATTTTTAAATTGAAAATTTGATTTGACTCATAAGAAACAACTAAATTTTAAAAAGTTTTGAAAAAGTCAACTCAAATTTTCGAAAATTTATGAGTGAAAAAGGGAAAGATATTTTTTTTATTTTTGAATTTTAATAAAGAAAGAGAAAAACATCAAAAAGACTCAAGATATAAAAATTTTGGATCAAAACAAAGGAAACATGCAAGAACACTTTGAATGCAAAGATGAACACCAAGAACACTTTGAAGATCATGATGAACATCAAGTATGTATTTTTGAAAAATTTTCAATAAAAGAAAACATGCAAGACACCAAACTTAGAAATTTTCAAACTTTAGACACTAACAAATTGAAAATGCATATGAAAAACAAGAAAAGACACAAAACAAGAAAATATGAAGATCAAACAAGAAGACTTGTCAAGAACAACTTGAAGATCATGAAGAACAAGAAAGAAACTCAATGAATGTGTTTTCGAAAAAATGCACAAATTTTAAAAACATGCAATTGACACCAAACTTAAAATTTGATTCAAGACTCAAACAAGAAACACAAAAATTATTTTTGATTTTATGATTTTATAAATTTTTTTGGATTTTTTTTTTCAAAAATTAGTTTGGAAAAACAAAAAAGAAGAAATTAAATTTTTTTTTGTATTATTTTTGAAAATAATAAATATAAAGCTTAAAAATAAAATAAAATTACCTAATCTAAGCAACAAGATGAACCGTCAGTTGTTCAAACTCGAACAATCCCCGGCAACGGCGCCAAAAACTTGGTGCGCGGAAATCGTGACGGTTCCATTCCTTGGTAACGGCGCTAAAAACTCAATACGCACGTTCATAATCTTAGTTCTTTGTCACAACTTCGCACAACTAACCAGCAAGTGCACTGGGTCGTCCAAGTAATAAACCTTACGTGAGTAAGGGTCGATCCCACGGAGATTGTCGGCTTGAAGCAAGCTATGGTCACCTTGTAAATCTCAGTCAGGCGGATTCAATTAATTATAGAGATTTAATAATTAAAAGATAAATAAAATGTAAAATAAAGATAGAGATACTTATGTAATTCATTGGTGAGAATTTCAGATAAGCGTATAGAGATGCGTTC
>NC_029788.2:26480377-26486319 GCF_000816755.2 Arachis ipaensis
CTTTCCTATTGTCTTCATCCAATCATTCATACTCCTTTCTATGGCAAGCTGTATGTTAGGCATCACCGTTGTCAATGGCTACATCCTGTCCTCTCAGTGAAAATGGTTCAATGCGCTGTCACTGCATGGTTAATCATCTGTCGGTTCTCGATCATACTGGAATAAGATTCATTGATCCTTTTGCGTCTGTCACTATGCCCAGCACTCGCGAGTTTGAAGCTCGTCGCAGCCATCCCTTCCCAGATCCTACTCGGAATACCACAGACAAGGTTTAGACTTTTCGGATCTCAAGAATGTTCGTCCATGGATTCTAACTTATACCACGAAGATTTTGATTAAGGAATCCCAGAGATACTCATTCAATCTAAGGTAGAACGGAAGTGGTTGTCAGGCACGCGTTCATAGTTGGGAATGATGATGACTGTCACGATCATCACATTCATATTGAGGTGCGAATGAATATCTTAGAATCGGAATAAGCTTGAATTAAATAGAAAAATAATAGTACTTTGTATTAATTCATGAGAAACAGCAGAGCTCCACACCTTAATCTATGGTGTGTAGAAACTCTACCATTAAAAATACATAAGTGATGAAGGTTCAGGCATGGCCGAGAGGCCAGCCCCCAAACGTGATCTAAAGATGAGACTAAAAGATAATCCAAAGATGTAAATACAATAGTAAAAAGTCCTACTTATACTAAACTAGTTACTAGGGTTTACAGAAATGAGTAAATGATGTAGAAATCCACTTCCGGGGCCCACTTGGTGTGTGCTTGGGCTGATCATTGAGCTTTACACGTGTAGAGGCTTCTCTTGGAGTTGAACGCCAGTTTGTAACCTGTTTCTGGTGTTTAACTCCACTTTGCAACCTGTTTCTGGCGTTTAACTCCAGAATGTAGCATGGAACTGGCGTTGAACGCCAGTTTGCGTCATCTAAACTCGAGCAAAGTATGGACTATTATATATTACTGGAAAGCCCTAGATGTCTACTTTCCAACGCAATTGAGAGCGCACCATTTGGAGTTCTGTAGCTCCAGAAAATCCACTTTGAGTGCAGGGAGGTCAGAATCCAGCAGCATCTGCAGTCCTTCTTCAACCTCTGAATCTGATTTTTGCTCAAGTACCTCAATTTCAGCCATAAATGTAATTTTTATTTAAAAACTAATAAAAATATACTAAAAACTAACTAAATTATACTGAAAACTATGTAAAAACAATACCAAAAAGCGTATAAATTATCCGCTCATCAGTGGCTACCCCAGTTGCACTCCGTTATGTTGTCCATTCGAAAAATTGGAGCCATGTGGACAGGAGATACTTTGTTTATGGTAGTTGGCAACAAGAACGCCATTTGAATATAGAGGATGAAAATCCTCTTGAACATTAAGCGATCTTGATTGTTGTCAACACCGATATCCATCATCTGATCGGTCAGATTCTTTAATGTTTTCTCCTGGAATCTTTTAAAAATTTATTTGTTCTCTTCAAAAAGTTCTTTAAAACTCACTTTCTTGGGAAATAGGTCTCCTATAAAAAAGAAAACCAATTACAGTTGAAATCACTTGAAATATACCCAAATACCAACCATATACACCTAATTTATTTCTTGATTACATGAGATCAGAATAATATATTACAAAGAATAGATTACAAAGAATGCAAGTATAAAGGTTTTTTTGTAATCAGTTACTTGATGCATTGAGGCCAAGGGCAGCTCCTATTTTTTTGGGTTTAATTTTTAACGAACCATGCCTTGTGTCCAATTTGTTTTTTGTCTAAATTAAAGGAATTAGCCAACTCCTTCAACAGTTTGTGTGGCACATTCATCGGCGGGATGTGCATCAGACCACCAAATCCTAATTCTCGAACGATGGCCTTCTTTGTCTCGCTCATTTTTTCAAACTTTTCATTCAATAGTCGCGTAGAGCATCTCAAATCCTTGGTTTGCTATAAACAAAGCAAAACGAGAGTCATTTAAATAAGCTATATTTATACTACGAAAAATTGACTTGGTCTAAGATACATATATATGTGTGCTTACATTGTATTTTTTTCACCTTCGCTCTTTCTTGTCATTTTTACTGTAAGGAATAAAAAATATTGTTAATAGATAAAAATACCAGCCAAATAACAATCACATATACTCAAATACCAGCCACATACCTACAAATACCAGCAACATACACCCAAATAACTGCCAGATACACCTAAATACCAGCCCCATACACCCAAATTCAGTCCCATACATATTTATTATTTTTTCAATTACACGACATTATTTGAGTTCAAAATGATATTTCAAGTCAACCAAACATGCATACAATGACACTACAAGCTCAAGCACAAGTATAACAGTATGAGTTATACTTGAATACTCTTGATATATATACCAGACAAATACACCTGTATTTTTTTTGGATTACATGATATTATATGAGTTCAAAGTAATATTTAAGTTCAAAATATCACTAGAACCACCATTCACATTCGAATTCGATTGATATACACCCAAAAATTGGTCATATACACCCAAATATGAGTTCACTTGAAATACAGTATAAAGTTTATATGTATACAAACTCACTTCTAAATATGCAAACATGCACAAAAACATATGGAAAAAAACGTTAAACCATTCACAAAAAAGTAAGTAAAACAATATAACTGACTTGAACAATTTCATCAAAAGCATAATATCTACTTTAAACCAAGAACATATAATGAATCTACTTAATAAAAGAGAAATACGATGATATAATACTTCGCCTTCGAAATCAGAAAGAGAAATTTGAAAAACCTAGAAGATTAGTGAAACAGTAGCTTGAATAATGTTTCTTCTTTCTTTTCGGTATTTTTTGATGGAGATTTTGATGTTTGCTTGTTGATTTTGTCGACTGTTAGCGAAGAGTTTGAAAGTTTCTTCAGAGTTTTTGAACGTGCCTTGAATCTCGACGGTTGTGGATTTGATTGAGGAAGAAGAAGAAGAGTTGTTCATAATAGTGAGTAGCGCGCTTGGGAAACGGTTGAGAAATACGCATGTTTAACATGCTTGAGTTGGGTGAGAATAGTTTTTGTTGGGTTTGGCCCAACTTATAAGATTTGTATGTGTAGTATAACTGAATAAATTATTAGAATATTAGTAATTACTTAAGCTAATAATACTTGTTCTTTTGCTAACCGTCCAACTATGGCATGATAGTACCAAAAATTATTAAAATTCATGTTATAATTCAAAACACAAATACAATTTCTCTTATTTTGAATTAAATATTTGTACATTATTAAATCAGGAAGTTTATGCTCGAATCGAGTCTTAAAAGGTCAACAGTTTTATTTTGAACCGACCTAAAATAAATTGGATCAATTCAATATAAAATTAGTATATACAAAGAGCTGACATTGGGGTCTTTCAAAATTTAGATCTTTCAAATTGCGGTACGCTGCCAGAATGTCTTGATCTATCACTAAATTGATGCTGAGTAAATTGTCCTTTACCAGAGTATCGCTGTTGTGACCTGTCATAACTCGAAAATTGCCTTCCTCATCTTGCAAATCTTCCTCTTCCTCTAAAATCTCTCCTAAAATTTTCTCTTTGAACTAGATTTACTTTATACTTAAAATTTTCTTGGGACTTCTCTTGATTTTCTTGAGACACATATTTGGATTCAGCCACATTAGCATACATTAGGTGATCAATTTCTGTTTTTCTAAACCTTTCTAACATACTCTCATGAGCAAATAATATTGCTTCTAATTCTTCTACTGTAATTCCTTGTGATCTTGTCAAAAGTGACGTTAACAGCGACGCATAGTCTTCAGTTAATCCGTAAAGAAGAGCATTCACATAATCACTCTCACTCGCTATCTCTTCTACCGAAACCAATGCAAAAATTGTACCTTTAATTGCTAACACAATCATTCACAGATGTGCCTATTTTAATTACACTTAACTTGTTCCTCAATTGCATAACCCTAACTTTAATTTGAAAAGCAAAATGCGTCTCAAACCTGTTCCAGATCTGATAGGTAAAAATACATCCAACCATACGGGTAGTATAAGGCTTTGTCATGGAAGCTAAGAGCCATGACTTGAGTAGCGCGTCTTGTCTCTTCCATCTCTGAAAATCTAGATTGATTTCTCCATTGATGAGCGTTTGCTGTGGAATCCCCTTTCCAGTGATGTGATTCAGTAGATCATTCCTTTCAATCATCACTTCACCTTGATCTTTTCATTGCAGGAAATTATTACTATCTAATTTCATATAAATTGGTGTTGCTGTAAACCCTGTGTGCTCGCCGTTTGAGCTGAGCTGTAATCTGGTGGTGCGGCCATGGCGTCTTAGCTTGCTTAAAACTCTGATACCATGAAAGATACTAAAGTAGTGAGTGGGAGAGAGTAAGAAAAGCAAGAAATCAAAAAGAGAGAAGAGAGTACTAGAGAGTACTAGCTATTATTTGGAGATGATGAATTGAACCACAGAATCAAGTTATGGTACTTCTCTTACATTATTTATAAACACAGATTAAAAGTCTCTAGAATATAACAAATTCAGCTGGCTCAGTAGAGACTTAACAACACTAGTAAATACTAACAATAATGCTTAACTTGACAGTTATGTGTAATTGATTTTCTCTTGTTCATTCTCTCCATCACAAATAATTGAATTTATTAGTACCTCGTCAATATTGGTTTAATGAGCTTAATCAACTTAAAAGACAATAAATGCCCTAAACAACTAAATATTATATATGTACTCTCGAAATTTGTTTGAGATGGAATTTCAATTTTGCTTTTTTGCAAACATATATATTATTAATTGATTAAAAATATTCACATACACGAGAATTTATGTTAAGTTCACAAATTTCTTAACAAATACAAAATTTATTCGACGTTTATAACATAATTGTTTTTTAGTTATTTTTGTTAGGTTTTTATTTTTAATTGTTTGTATTAATCTTTTAAAGATAATTTGTCATGTTTTCGATAATTTACTCTTTCAAAATTAATATTCAAGTTGGAGACAAAATTCTTTTCTAGCTCCATAGGTACTCCATCCAGTGAATTTGGTATAGTCCAAAATTCTCTCTGAATAGCCAAGAATTTATATTTTAAAACTGTTTTATCAAATAGAGACAGTTTTAAATTACCGCAAATAAATTTATCATTTAGCAAGTAGCAATGGTTAACAGTTGCTGAAAATTGTTTCAAATCTTAATAATCTCCACGTCTTAAAGGATGACATTCACTGTAATTTATTTTACAGCAGTTTGAAGCCGTTGCAAATTGCTAAAAAACCCTTCGCAAATTCCCATATCTCTTGTAGTGATAATCACCATGCATATAGACACTTGGTCAGCATGGAACACGCGCACCTGCCCTTTTTTTATATATATATATAAAATCATTTTAATTATTTATACATTAAAAGAATATATCAGAAAGTATAGTGCGCTCTCAAAATTAATTTTCATTATTATAGTTAGCACTTGAATTTATTGATGTTGATATTAATTAATTACGCTAGAGTTCATTAAAGTGAGGAGTAATTTTGATTTCATAATATAAAAAAGTGAGCGCAACACTTTAGAGAGAAGTTCTCGCAAATATATTACTAGTTTAACCTTGTAATTTCACAGTTGAATAGAATATATCTTATAAATTTATTCAAATAAATCAAACCTATAAAAGATCCCATATGTTCGGAAAAAGTCAAATAAAATAAAATAAAATAAAATTCTAAAGAACAAATTCTTGTTCCACTCTCCTTTTCTTGCTCTATCCCAAAGATTATATATTATTCCCTCGGAAAAGAAATTTCGCACTGAAGTTGATTGATTAAGGGTTAGTTTGTAAAATATTTTTTTTGGAAAGTAGTATATTAAAGTTGATTTGTTGTGAATATAGTTTTTTAAAAGTTATAATACTTGTATTAAATA
>NC_029788.2:26486865-26487734 GCF_000816755.2 Arachis ipaensis
ATGGAAAATAAAATATTTAATTATTTTTATAAAAAACACAAGCACCTATTAAAAAGTTTAACCTAGTTAAAAAGTTTAACCAAACAAATTCTAAATATATATAGGGAGGAGGTGGATACCATATATTCAAACCTAGTCTATATGCTAGTTATCCATAGTGCCAAATCCAAATATCCAATGTATGTATCTTTATGTGCTTATTATAAAGGAGGGGGAAAGGAGTTCAATAATTACTATTAATACAACTAACTTGGTAAATAATAAAGTTGGTTACACAACCGAAAAAGAAAATTAATAAATTATAGAACCATATAATCTCAGAAGTTGTGGATGCTCCAAAGAATATAATGATTAATGAATGATGATTACTATATACCCTTTTAGTAGGGAAAAAAAAATCTATCATTACGTCTCTAAAGGTATATGATAGTGAAATGTCAAAAGAGTCAAAATGAGATATTGGGGATTTGCACATATGCAAGCATCAAATTCATTGACATAATTACTATTAAGCCCCGGCCCTCCTTCTTGCTATATATTATATATAGAAGGCATCATCAACCAATCATATATTCACCATGTATACAATAACTAAGGGAAACAACATACGATGAAATTTAGAATTGAAGTTTCCGATCTAAGGGTCTTTCATGTAGAGGTCGAAAGCGAAATTAAGCCAAGGATGACTTGCCGGCAATGATTATATTTGCTATAGGAAAGGCAAGCTTCATTATTTGCGAGATTATGCCGGCAAGTTGTTCTTTGGCTATGTTTTGCTTTCTTTTTCTCATGTAAGACTCTAATGATCTCATATAAGAATATTAATTAAGTGTGTGATTTATAAATGCATATGGTATGCTTGGTTGCAT
>NC_029788.2:26490226-26494137 GCF_000816755.2 Arachis ipaensis
ACACATTTCTTGTTAATCTTATTAATCTTATTAGTCTTGTATATATGCGGGCTAGTTTAATGTCATATCTATTTCTAATATGTTTCCCCTAAATTTTAAGATTTAAAGGAGATGAATTAAAGAAATTATTTTGAGGTAACTGTTAATTACTAGATATTGTTTTTAAGTGTCTGGTGATTTGTTTATTTTCTTATTTTTTTTATTTAGGATGATTGATTATTCCGGTGGCCAGTCATTGTATATAGAAGTACGTATCTGTTATCTCATAAAAAAAATTTGTTATATCGCTATAAACAAATTTAATTATTTGTCTATTACATGTTTCATTATTCTTCTATTATCACATACACATGTTTGATTATTCCGGTGGCCAGTGATTATTTAATTAAAAAATATAATAATATATATAAATATTCACAAATATATAATAACTAATTTAATAATTGATAAAATATTTTGTCAGAAACATCACTAACTAACTTCTTGATTCTGTTGCTAGTAGGGGGAGTGTTTTGGCGTGGAGATTCCAATTTGTACCAAAAAATGAACATGAGAGCTTATTATGTGAATCAGTGAATGTATCCAGTAGTATAGAGTTAGTTTTTGTCGGTTAGAATTAGTTATTCTTATTAGCTGGATTAGTGTTTTAGAAAGTTAATTAGTTATTGTTTTGTCTATTTTTAGCAAATCGATGGTGGTTTGATTCTAATGGTCTGGAAGTGAAACCTACTCCTCTTTTGCAGGTACTAGTTTTTTCTATAAGTGCATCAAAGGTCCTCGAATTAGATGAGCATTAAAAGAGAATTGAGTTTGAAAAGCGAAAGAACTGAAAAAGTGCAAAATAAAGACTTCGAAAAGTAAAACTGACTGAAATCGAAATTGTTTGAATTGAATTGTAAATAAAGCAATTAAAATGCCTCCGACTGGGTTAACGGACTTTCGACATGAAAAGTAAAAGTACTGAAATGTAAATTTGACAATGAAATTAAAGTTGCTCGAAAGGTAAATTGAACATAAAAAATAAAGTTTTGCAGGAATTATAAATGGAAATTTTAAAAAAGAAACAAGTGGAAGGAACCCTATAGAAATTTGACTCGAAGCAGTCTCAGAAAGTCGCTGGGATGTGAGTGTGCGTGAGTAATTTCTGAAGTAAAGTTCCAACCCCGATCTCCTAAGACCTACTAATATTTATAACTCACTTCCATAACCGACCATTAATTGCACGATGCTGCCTTGTGTGCAGATTTCTAGGTAACCGTTCCCGCTCTTTTGCCTATGAGTGTTACTAACAAATCTTTAACTCAGAGAAAACCTCCGACTTCTCCATTCACGTAACCGCTTATTTCTTCATTCGAGAAACTGTTCGATTCTTCATTCGAGTAACTACTCGATTTGTCTAAGTATTGAAATCGAATCCATGTCAAATAATTTCCATTCAATGCTTGCACATGTGTCCTTTTGGCCTCTACTTCCCTTTCAGCTTAATCTTTCATATTATTCGAGTGCATTTGCCCCTGGCCATTCAGATTATTCGAGTTATCAACTAAAAAATCTGCAATAACCTGGCCTTTCATAGCTCTTGTTGGGACATACTGCAAATCAAATTCTGTCAAAGCTAACATCCATTTCCCCAAACGACCTTGTAACATTGGAAAACTCAACATGTACTTGACAAGATCAGTTTGTGCAACAACTTTGACAGGTTTAGCTACCATGTAACACTTTAATTTCATGCATGCATAGTATAGGGATAAACACAATCTTTCTATTGGGGAATACCTTGCCTCGATTTTAGTCAAAACTCGACTAAGGTAATAAATCGTCCGTTCATATCCATTCTCATCATCTTGGGCTAACATACACCCAATTGTGTTTGTAGATACTGCAATATACAATTTCAAGGGCTCATGTGGGCGAACATTCGCCATTATTGGAGCATTAGATAAATAGCCTTTACGATTCGAATGCCTGTTGATGCTCATGTGTCCATTCGAACTGTGAATCATTCTTTAGTTTTACTAAAGGTGCAAATACTCGAGTTCGATCAGAAAGATTCGAAATAAACATTCGAAGATAATTTACTCTCCCCAGAAACGATTGCACTTCTTTTTTTGATTTAGGAAAAAACAATGCTAAAATTGCATCAGCCTTACTTTTATCGATTGCAATCCCTTTTTTGTGAATAACAAAACCTAGGAAGTTCCCTGCCGACACACCAAAGGTGCATTTTAAAGGATTCATTTTTAATTCCTTTTTCCGCATAGTTACAAATGTCTTTCTTAAGTGATCAATGTGTTGATTCACTGAATTTGACTTAACCATGATATCATCAATATATACCTCCATAAATCTCCCAATATACTGATGAAATATGGCATTCATTGCAAGTTGTAAGTTGCACCAGCGTTTTTTAAACCGAAAGGCATAACTACCCACTCATAAGTACCTAATGCCCCGAGACAACGAAAAGCAATTTTGGACACATCATCTTCCGTAATGAAGATTTGGTTATATCCTAAATAATCGCCCACAAAATTTAAAATGTCGTTCCCTGCTGCAGAATCGATTAACATATCTGCTATGGACATGAAATATTCATCTTTCGGAGTGACATTATTCAAATCTTTAAAATCAATACACACCCATAATTTTTCATTTTTCTTCATCACAGGAACAATATTCGAAACCAATTCAACAGAACGTACGGTTCGAATAAATTTTTCTTTAATCAACCGTTCTATTTTTTTCTTAATCTTTTGATTGATTTCTGGAGCAAAACGTCGAGGAGTTTGCTTCACAAGTCGAGCATTTGATTTCAGTGCTAATCGATGTTCTATGAGAGAACGATCGAGACCAGGCATCTCATGATAATTCCAAGCAAAGCAATCTTTAAATTCATGTAAAAGATGGAAAAGTTCAGTTCGAAAAGGATCCGCAAAATCTTTACAGTATAAGTAATTTGAACATCATCAACAGATCCCAAATTAATTTCCTCTAAGGGATCTTGGGATTCAAATCCTTTTTAAGTGATCTTCATCTTTTACTGGATACTTTTCAAAACCCAAAGATTCTAAATCATAGATGCAATCAAAAGAGAAATCAACAGATTCATTAGGAATAGAATGAACTTGATTATTTGCTGGATTAGCAACAGCTTCATTTTCGATACAATGAACTTCTGCTATTTTATTAGCAGTTTGACAAATAATATCATTTGAATTGCATAATGAAGAAAAACTTAAGTCATGACTAAATTCGATTGAAAACATCGAATTGATGCTACTAAAAGAAGAAATTACGTTCCTAAATGATTCAACTTCATCAGAAGAACCAACTTTATTCTCTACTGAAGGAAAATTACTTATATAATTATTTAAAATTACTAGGTAATCTGAGACATCTTGGGCATGTTCCATCGAACCACGTCTCGAATAAGACAAACAATCTTAACCAGTTGGGGGCACAGTTAGGTGTGGATGGCTTACCAACTTTCATTCGAGTAAACTGTTCGATTCTTCATTCGAGAAACTGTTCGATTTTGTCTAAGTATTGAAATCGAATTCATGTCAAATAATTTCCACTCAATGCTTACAAGTGTATCCTTTTGGCCTTTGCTCCCCTTTTGACACTTCACCAACATTTCGAATCAACTTAATTTTTTGAAAATAAATATTTCGACTAACAGCTGTCTATTTCAAGTTACTACAAGCTTTTCATTATGTAATATATATTTATGTATATAAAAACCATCATTAGTGAATGAATCACTCGCTTTTCACCATAACCACTTGTTCTAGTAATGATAGAATAATGTTAAAGACATTTTTTTCAATAAATTTTGAATCGAACACTTTAGTAATTTTCACTTTTTATAAGTTTTTAAGAATTATTTTTGTAGAATAGATTAGTAT
>NC_029788.2:26494627-26497506 GCF_000816755.2 Arachis ipaensis
CATTTTTGAAAAAGGAATAAAATATCTAATCTAATTTTTTTTTAAGACTGATTTAAATGTTTATTTTAAAATATCATATTGTGGGGAAAAGCCTTTTTCTAAGGCCTATGTAACTTGTTATTTTCTTTTTAGTTATATAAACAAATAAGATAGAAAGTCACAAAAAAAAAAAACAAATAAGATAGAAAATTTGATTGGTGACATTTGAAGATCACAAGTCTCAAGATTTAACATTGATATCATTTTTTTCTTTTCATTTACTATATGCAATGATGATAAAACATAAAATGAAAATGTCTTGAAGACGTAAGTAGAAGAATAAAATTTGTGTTAGGATTAGATTGGAAAGTGAAAAACAGTGTAAAACACTAGAGACATTAACGAGGTTTTACCCATTGTTTAGACAACAACGCACTCAATGCTTTATAGAGATTTCTTTTGACCATAAATAAGATGCCAAATTATTCGGTTAGATTGGTTTTCTGCATGAGATGCAAAAAATTTTATTCGGCAACTTTATTGATTCCTCTGTACCTTTTTGCTGAAATTGGTGATGATTGGTTCAAGTTATCCCATTAGAGTATCTCATTCTTAATTTGGAAAATATTCCAGAGGGCCACTACTACTGACTCCCACGCACCCCGCATGATCAAATTTTATATCAATCCAACTAGATATCATTTAAATTAGTCCTTCATTCAATTTTTTTATTACATTAATTTAAAAAAATTAAAACAAACACATTAAAATAAATTTATTATTTTTTTAATTTAAAATTCAAATTCAAATTTTAAATTTAAATCTTATAAATTCTAACAAATCCCAAATAAGATCCTTAATATTCCAAATCTAATTTTTATCCCTAATAAAATCTTCCATCCGTACAGATCTAGAACTGCAGCGCTTTCCCCTCCTCATCTGGAACTGCTTTTGTCTTCTCCCGCGTTGCACGATCTCCTCCTTTGGCGACGCACTCCTCCTCGCGACGCGCACCTCCCTCGCGACGTGCGCACATCCCCGCACCTCCTCCATCGATGAGATCCCCTGTCTCTTCCTCTACATCGCACTTCTTCTCTGTTTCTAGTAGTTCTGCTTACAAAATTTTAAAAAAATTTGGTTGAGTTCATTCATGACCTTTTTTTCCAGTTAATAAAAGGTTCTATTTTTTTCAATTTATGTATAATATTGAATATGTCTGTGTTTTATTTTTTTAAATGTGTTTGTGATTATAAATTTTTTTTTGCATTCATATATTTGATTTGGAAGTTGTAATGTTAACTTAATTTAGATGTGTCAATACTTAATTTTGGATGTGTTTATGTTGTTCATTATGTTCTTATGTATATATATATAAATTTTTTTACATGAGTTTTGGATGTGTGGATAAAATATTTATAATGCATTCTTATAATATTAGATGTGTTTATTTTGTTTATTATGTTCTTATGTACATATATAAGTTTTTTTACATGAGTTTTGGATATGTTGATAAAATATTTAGAGTACATTCTTATAATTTTGGATGTGTATTTGAGTTTAGTTTTGTCTGTGTTCAATATGTAATTTAGAACTACAATGACAATAATTTAGATGTATTAATACATAATTTTAAATGTGTTTATGTTGTTTATTTAATTTTAGATGTGTTTTTAACATGAGTTTTGAATGTTTTGAATAAAAAAATAATTGAAATGAGTTTAATTGATTTTGAAAACTTCACTGTTTTTTAAAAATTAGTACACAAAAAGTTGTTACAAATTTTATGGTTTAATTTGTAAAAAATCAATGTATTACAGGTGATTACAAATTTTATGATGAGAAGTATTAAAAATAAGAGTGGTTCCTTAAAAATAAGAAATATAATTAATTAAAAAATTAAAATAATAAAATATTAAATTTAAAAACTGAATAAAGGATAAATTTTATTATACAAGTAGCGTTTTCTATTAGCATTTTGCAACTATCAATTCACAAAAATGATAATTCTAAGTCTCCAAAGTATTTTCATACAATTAAAGTGATATGCTTCATAATATTTTTATTTACAATTTATTATCATGTATATGCATGTGACAATAAAACTGATACATTTTAAGAGTATTATCAATATGAATTTTATTTAAAAAAAAATTACTGAAGAGTAAATATTATTTTTGTCTTTGACCTTTACATTTTCTTTTAATTTTAATTTTAATATGTTTAGTTATATCATTGAGTTAGTCAAAAATTGTCATACATAAGTAATACTTTAGCCTATAATTATTACGTCAGTATTTTTATTAACGATATGTTAATTCTCAAGAGTATAATGAAAACATATTTAAAATGTTAGAAGTGAAATTAAAATAAGTTAAACCGTTAAAGATACTTTTAAAATTTTTCGAAAACTTTAAAGATAAAAAAAGCATGCTTTATCCAAATTTTATCAACAAAGTCTCTTCCTATTTTTTTGCCCCTTGTTTTTCTTTTGTTTTATCATAAGACCTAGCACAAAAGAAATTTGTTTGGATTGTTTAAGTCGCATTTCTCGAATTTGATCCTTAAGGATGGCGTGAATGATTTCATGACAGCTCTGATCTCTATCCATTGAAAGGTGGACAAGAACGAAGCTAAGGATTTATTATTAGCTCCCAAATAATGAACACTAGAAGGTTCACGCATATTAACCTTTGACAATCAAGCCAAAAATGTATTTGAACACTTTATTTTTTACAATTAAATAGCTTATAAGAAGGCTTTACTAAAATAATTGTTTTGAAAACTAATGACGAGGTCATTAAAAATGCTAACTTTCTTTGTATATATATTGCGGGTGCGTTAATCGCATTGTAGTTAAATTTTTTAAACGGTCATGAATTTGAACTCTAATACTATAAAGT
>NC_029788.2:26497619-26507514 GCF_000816755.2 Arachis ipaensis
AAAATAGGTAGTAATAATTATTCAGATAATATTAGTTAAATTCTTAATAATAAATGTATTATTATTGGCAGACGACAAAGAAGAAAAAGATAATTTGATGTTATTAACTAGGTGTAAAATAAGTGTGTGAATGGACTGACTTATTTTGTTTTAGTTTGTTCAAGGTATAAATAGCAAACTAATTATATATCAAGTATATATAGACGTTTAAAATGAAAGTCTGACCCAATTAAGAGAAACCTGCAGACTAAACAAGTTAATTCATTTATTTTTTATTTTTATTTTTTTTTGTCTAAATAGTTTTAAATTGAAAAAAAACCAAAGAAAATAAACTTTTAGAGTGAAATATATATCAACTTTAAACCAAATTTTTTTTGGTCTTTGTAATAGATTATTGAATTAAAACTTGAGATATTTTAGTTAGAATTTGAGATATTTGGGTTGGATTATTATTAAAAAGTTGTTAAAAAAAAAATTGGACAAACTAAACAGGTCAGCCATTTTATTTCATGGACCATCCCATTTATTTCATCGGTTAATAGATCGAGAATGTTAAACGTTTAATTTTTCATAGACCTATTTTTTGAGACGAAAATCCATCAATTTAAGGTGTTAAACGGAGTAGTCCAACAAATTCAACCCATTTTGACTAACTTGTAATTTTGTAAAGGGCAACCAGAATAATGTTGCTCCAGATAGTGATGACGTGGTGATTTGATATGTCCACTTATCATTATCATTATTATTATTAAGGATAATGACATTTGAATTTATAATCTTAGGCATATATACCTTTTTTTCCCTGAAATTTTTAGTAATCACATCACAAGAAATAATTTTGTTTTAAAACCACTCTTAATTATAAATAGCCTGAGTAGTCAAGTAGAACCATAGCCTAAAATGTATATATGCTAAGCCTTTGACATGTCATTTGAGGATAAGTATTATGATCATAGCAGAGCACAAATCCTCATTCCATACCCTCTCTCTCTCTCTCTCTCTGTTGTTTTCCCCCATAAAAGATTCTATTCCCACATTGAAGGGAATTTAGCACACTACTGAGGCCAGTTGATTGAGGGAAAGGTGGAGACCTCAGAATTATTGTTGTCACTTGTCAGTGCTAGAAAGTGGCCAACCCAAATGATGAAGGAAATCTTTGAGAAGAAGAAATTCAAATAAGTGATGTGATAGGAACATATTAATTGAACATCTAATATAAATCAAAAATATTATTTCTACATCAAAATCAGCTATTAAAATCAGTCACCAATATATTTATGTATAAATATATGTGTTAGGGAAAAAAATTTTTTTTTCAATTCAAATACCTAAATAACAAATGGATGCCCATGCACTAGACAGGGTATTGGATAGCCCTTTTGAGAAGAATAACCATCACTTGCCCTTAAAGAGGAGTGAAGGGTGGTTTGTCAAAAGTGAGAATATTGTACAATGTACAAGTGCATTTGGCACCACTAGTCTCTATACCCCCCTCTTGGCTATAAAATGGCGTTAAGATTGAACATAGTTATATAGTCAACATATCAATGATAATGCATTCATTTTTCGGTCTGAGGGTCTTTCATGAAGTGGTTGAAAGTGAAATTAAGCCAAGGATGACTTGCCGGCAATCACTTGCTACTAAGCAAAATTAATTTTGCTTGATTTAGCCGGCAGGTCATCTTGTGGCTATATTTGACTTTCTTCTTCTCATGTGAGACTCTAATGACCTATCGTTAAACTTATCTAAAGATCAAATTGGTTGAGTTCTTTCTCAAAACTATGGTATATCTCCGGACTGATGAAACAATACTCTTTTTTCTTGATGAGTATGTTTTTTCATAATTTTTATTTTAATATTTAAGTATTATGTAGGACATTTGAACATTAATGCTACAAATAAAAGGATGCATGTCAACATAAAATGTCAGCTCCATTGTATGTGTGTGTATTTTGTATGTGGTAAAATCTCATGGAGATCCTGCTTTAGAGAAGCTTGGAAAAATGAATATCTAGTGTTAGATGCTCTATTATATCTTGTTGTTATGATTTCTGTGGCTGGTAAGATATATAAAGACATGTATATGTCTCTGACCTGATACTAATTGACAAATATTTTGTTACATTATTCATGGCAACAGTAACTAATGCATGATGAAAAATTAAACCTTCATATATTGTTAAACATAAACATCTCTCTCTCTCCAATGTTTTCATAAACATTTGTTTATTTGTGCATATTATTTTATTTGTTTATTATTTTTTCAATTGAAAGCAGCAACAGTTGACGCAAATTATGTAGGAATCTTAAAGAAAAGACTCATTGTGCCTTGTGCTACTTGGTGTTAGGATAAAAGTAAAATATACCTTTGTTTTTGGTAAAGTAAAATTGGATTTGTCTTTCTTTTTTCTTTTGTTAAATCAATAATCTGTTTGGATTTTCAAATGTACAATTCAACGTAACTGTTTGTTGATGATTGTGTAATAATGTTTCTTGTTATATATATCTATTTGTCATTTTTTTTTCTCCAAATTAAAAAGTCATGCTATACATCCATATATAATTTTTTATCCAAATATATCTAAGCTGACCTAATATAAAAAAAACTCAATACCATTAAATGAGCGTGTATATTACACGCGCCTAGAGCACCGAAAATGTTAACATATTCATTTGCGCCTTGAATATGAAACAACGTTTCTTCTTCAACATTGAAACCACTACTGGAGAACTTCGAATCTCTCTCAAAATCTCTCAAACTTTACTCGTGTTCTCTGCGAAAACCGTTACGGGAAAAGAATCACGAGAAGATTTCTAAAGGAAGACGAAAAAACGAATGAAAACAAGAACATTGACTCTGAAAGGTATGATAAAAACTACTGTTCATTTAAAATCTTGCAATCTCGCATTTCTTCTAGTTGCATTTTAGGTTTACTGAATTGAGTTACTTCGTTTAGTGGATTGACTTAATCTGATTCTATATTTTTGGCGTAACTAGGGCATAGGAATGGAAATGTGTTCTTTTTTTTTTTGTTCAGTGGAGTTGCTCATTTTTATTCATTTGATTGTTAGTGTGTTTAATTGAGTCCTTTTGCATGCAGAAATGATTTACTTGATGATTGAATGTTTATCACGTTTTATTCAGCATATGATTGGTGTTCGGTTCACTGGTGTTTGTCATTTAATTCACCTGATTGTTAGTGTGTTCAGTTGACTTCTTTTGCATGTAGAAAAGTTTTTCTCGATCAATGAATGTTTATTACATTTTATTCAGTACATGAATGACGTTCGGTTTAGTTGGGTTGGCCATTTTGATGTACTTGATTAAAATATGCATGCTTGTGCTTATTGGTGTATTGAATGAAGTATCGACCAAATTTTTTTGTCCTTACAGCAAAAATGAAGAAGACAATGGTGACAAAGAAAGAGAAGCCGCGCTATAATGTAAGCATATGTACACATTAAATATATTTATCACAAAAATCAGAGACCAAGTGATTCGAGCATTTGAAGCAATAAGACTCCCAAAGCCATTTGCTGTCATCTCTAGCCCTTATTGTAAATTCACATATGGGAATATAGATAGTAAATAGGATATACTTTGTTTGACTGGTTGTAATTAAAACTATTTTGTTTAATTTGTTTAAAAAAGCAAATACTGCTTCTTTCAGTGTGTGTGTGTGTGTGTGTGTGGATTAGTTCTTGTCCTGTCGGTCTGAGATGTTAATGTATATATCTGTTGGAACTGTCTGACTGCTGTTTTGTTCTAGATTCACAGTGAATGGAATCAGGGTATTTATCAAATATTAAGAGTCCCAAAAAAACAAATGAACCGAAATTAATACACTGGATGAACCGAAAAAGTTTATATATCAATATAGCAGAGAGCTAAATTTAAAAAAAAATGTTGCTATCAGTATTCAGTTTCATAAATACTTGAACTCTTTGACATAACAGAATAAATTGACTATTCAATAAATAAAAAAGTGACCATTCAATAAAGAATTTTAGAAAGCTAATATCAAACACAAAAAAGTGACTATCCAATAAAGACTAACACAAAAAAATGACTATTCAGAGTTGGAGATATCTTGGATTTTCACCTCCCTTATCTGCTGCATACGATTAGTTGATTCTTAATCTCGTCTTCCTTCTGATTCATGTTCCTTATTTTGGTAGAAAAACTGACAAATTTGGAATAATTTTTTTAGAACTTTTCGACTTCTTCTAGTGTCTTGAGAATCATCTCAACCTTTGGGACAAATTGTTCATCCACAACACACCTGGTCTGCAGAATGAACCGAACATGTTATTATGGTGAAACAATTGTATAGTACTATGAATAGAAAATTATCCATTATATATATTCAAATTCAAACAGTTATCTACATAATGAACCGAACACATCATTATGGTGAAACAATTGTATAGTACTAAATGAATAGAACATTGTCCATTATATAAAATCAAATTCAAACAGCTTTTTGCATAATAAACCGAACACGTTATTAAGGTGAAACAATTGTATAGTACTAAATTAAGGTAAAACAATTGTATAGTACTAAATGAACAGAATATTATCCATGATATAAAATCAAATTCAAACAGCTTTCTGCAGAATGAACCGAACGTATTATCATGGTAAAACAATTGTATAGTACTAAATGAACGAAACATTATCCATTATATAAATTCAAAACACCTGTGTCTACAATTGAGAGATTATAAATTCAATTCAATTCAATTCAATTCAGAACACATACGTACATTCAATTCAATTCAATTCAATTTAACAATTGCATTCCATTCAATTCGATTAAAAAAAATCCAAACCTCGTCCACTTAATTCATTTTAGAAGAATAATCCAAAACGCTCTCATTTATCTGATTTGAAGTTGAATCATTCATTGTTTTAATAGAATATGGAAATATGAAAACGAAGAAGATAAATCCACAAAATCAAAGAAGAAAATGAAGAAGAATAGGAAGAAGAAGGACGAGCAACAGAGAAGAAGAACGAGCAAAAGAGAAGAAAAAAAAAAGAAGAAGAAGAATGTTTACGTTGAAGAAAAAGTTTACGTAAATCTATTATGTTGATAGGAGGGAGAGGGAGGCGCGCGTGTATTTCACGTAACTTGGGAAAAGTGGGGAGGCGCGTTAACGAAAAAGGACTCGGATGACTTGGATGGGTTTTTTTATCTGGACGTAGAGCATTATTGATGGAATATATATGATTGGAAAATGCTATTTTTGATATGTAAATAATATTTTTGTAAGAATAAAGATAAACTTTTGCTAATATAAAAATGTATTTGTACTTTTTGGCAAAGCAGCTTAAATAATATAAGAATAGAAAAAAAATATGAAAATGAAACTATATTATACATTTTTGAAGGATTATAGCTTATAAGCGTATTTCAAACTCTCTAATTGATATTATACTACTTTTCATACTACTTTTCACACTACAATAAATTACCGGAATAGCGACTAATTTAGTGATAATTTTTTTTTTGAAAATCAGTCGCTAAATCCTTAGTGACCGATTTAGCGAACTATTTTGGTAGTCACTAAAACCTTGGTCGCTAATGGTTAGTGACTGATTTCTGAACAATGACACCAAACCCTCACCATAGAGTATCGGTCGCTAAATGGTAACCAAATTTTTGGATCGCTAAATCGGTCGCTGAGTATATCAGTTGCTAAATAGCGATCAACTTTTCGGTCGCTAAATTGATCGCTAGTTTGCCACCAGCATTTCGGTCTCTAATTTGCTACCAATGTTTCAGTTTCTAATTCGGTTGCTAAGTGGAGACCTGTATTTTAGCAACCAACATTTCAGTCACTAAATCAGTCGCTAATTAGCAACCAAGCATTATTAGTAACAAAAAAAATTTTCGTTATCTCAGATAGAATGAGATATCTTGCTTTGCATTGAATTAAAACAAAAAACTTGACAACATGAATATTCCCAAATAACCACATTAATTGAAAAGCTTATTTTATGCATCGTATAGCAAATTCTTGATAGTAAGAATTATTTTATTCTTATTCAATTCTAATAAAACTTCATTTATTCTGGAAACACTAACAACTAACATGAAAATATACAAAATCATTAAAAATAGCAGCTGCTTGAATCTACAATAAGATCATTTGTCTTCCTTCGCAAGTCAACATTACCCACTCCAGCCAGCAGAAATCCAACAACAGTATCCTACATTATATTCCATCAAGTAGTTATTACTTTTTATGATAGAGTGCATCTAAACTATCAAAATCAAAACAAACATCATAGAAACTAGAATGCATCATGATGCTAGATTTCCTATATCAAATATTGCATGTATGCACTAGAAGAGATATAGGCAAATTACATAGGCTAGTATTATATATGGATTACAGTAAATACAAATGCTTCAATAGGCTAATAGAGCTCTAATGTACAGGTCAAGATAGAAATAGGTTTTGCCATCAGAACCTGGTACTCATCAAGACATCAACCTCTAAACTTTCAAATATATATTGGTGGATGAAATAGGGTCATCTTAACAAGAACAATCATAAAAATTAAAGATAAAATGCTACAACTTTGTACCAACAGAAAATATTAAACCTCAATTGTCATTTGAACTCCGACCCAATCACCACATGTCCTAAGCTAAACCAGAAGGTTGAATTGCATATTAAAAAATTGAGAAAGAATCAAAATAAATTACCATACAAACCACTTAAAACCCTCGTCAGTCACAGAAATGCCACGCTTACCTCATCTGCGATCATAGAAATGAGTGTTGAACTTTTTGTGGGAATTTGAGCTCTATTTACTATTTAACCTGAACAATTGCAATGAACAATATTAAGGGGAAAGAAAAAGTAAACGAAATATGACGTACAAAAAAAGATATACAACTTGTAATTTGAAAGATTCAGCCACATACAACAAGGGTAAAAACATGACATTAGGTCCATTCTTTCAAATTTATATTGATCGGTTTTAGCACCATATGCCACAAAAGAATGGGCTGACTTCAAATCTTTAAATATTTATCAATCAACCAGATCCAGAGTCAATGAAATAATCAATTGATTGAAACAAATTGCTGAATTATATTTGATAAACTAGCATCAGCAAACTAAAGAACGTGAGATTTGCTGTAAGCAAGATGCATGAAATCAAATATCATTAGAGAAACAGAAAATTATACTCTAAAATGATAGTAAAAGGAAGAACCAAAATCATAACAAGATATCTTTAATACAATTTAAAACCGCGAAATGGAGAACTTGAAGGTCAAGGGAAAGAAAATTTTGAAATCTGCGTTTATTTAGAGTAGTTATACTGAATAAATCCGAAGCAAAATCGTAAGAGATCGCAGCTTATTGCATTCATCAATCATCAAAACTTTGAAAGCTCAAGGGATGAAAATAAATGGGTGAGAACTGGGAATGGAGATTGAAGCTTACCAAATGAATGGATTGATGAGAGTAAGGCTTGTCGGTCAGTATCCACACATCTACTGCTCTCAGCTCTGTTCTTGCTTCTTCATTTTGATTCAATCCGTATTCTATAAAAATACTCTTTGAGAAGCATCTGCTTGAACACTTCCAACCTACAAAATCATCACATTAATAAGCACAAAATTTTCTATTTTTCTTTTCTTTTCTATTTCTTTAACCGTCATCATTATCTTGTAGTATGGACAGTTCATAAAAAAAATCCCCCAAAGTTGAAATAATAGAAAGCTAAGCTCCAATCCACAAACAGATCCACAACGAGAACGAATTGACACCTAAATTACAAATCCAAATTTAAACTCCCAAGAAACCTAGCACTTAACCAAAATGCAGTGAAACACAAATTTGCAACGGTAGAGCAACACTTGAAGCTTATTATAGAGCTTAGTTATAATACTAGACCCGTTTCTATTCACTGATATCATGATCAAAACTTATTTAGATAATTGTTTGCTCATAATTAATGAAGTTTGGAAGATTTCTCCACTCACAAAACAATTAACTCTGGCTCTTATCATTTTGTTAGCAATTTTGTTAATTAGTTATTGGTAGTTATAGCAGTTGAAAGCTAGAAAAGTCTGCAATGTAAAAAGAGAGTACAACCATCAATTGTATAAATATTCATCACAGTACATAATATCTGCTGAACAAAATCAATATAAGACTTTCATTCATAGTTCAATTTTCTCTTCTACCTTTACTTCATAGTCTAGTTGTTCTTTCTCAATAGATACTCAATGATATGATCCATCCCTATTCATAAAGAAGTCTGGTAAGCTTCAACTCTATATTTTTTTGCTTATGTATATGACATACTTATTAAGAGTAATGATCCTTATGCTATTACATCAACTATTTTACAATTGAACAATATTCTTGATGAGAGTTGTTAGAGAATTTAGCTACTTTCTTGGTATTAAATCAACTAAGCTTTCTTCAGCGTAGCTTCTACCTTCAAGTTTAACTTATTATTGAGTTGTTTTGTGTTGTGTGTTAATTTAACGAAAATAATTAATATTCTAATAGATAAAACCAAATCAAAATCAAAATACAAAAATATTCTCTGGAATTATAGTGAGAAATCAAAATTAGAGATACGAAGTTGAAGTACCTGGACTGAAGAAGAAAATCAGCTTAACTGGAAGATTGTTGTTGTTGTTGTTACCGGAGAAGTTACCACAGGAGGCGATGCTGAGAAAAGAACGACGGAAAGTGACTTCTCTCCACTCCACCGGAGAGTGAGGGAGGCGACGAAAGGGACACTGTGTGAAGAGAGAGCTTAGGGTTATTAGGGTTGAAAAGTGATGGGTTTTTTTAATTTATTTTGAAATCTAGTTTGTTCCCATTATTTAAAACAGTGACCGATTTAGCAACTAATTAATTTGTAACTTTTATTTTTTAGTTGGTCACCAACTGCTCTAATGCTAAGATTTTATAGTTGGTTGATAAAATCGGTCACTATATTAACCCTTAGCAACCGATTTAGTGACTGCTACCTTAGCGACCGACTATTTTATCAACATATTTTTAAGTTGGTTGCTAATTCAGTCGCTAAATTATAAAATAGCAACCATTTAGCGACCGAATGCTTTAAAATCAGCATTTTATAATTGGTCGCTAAATCGATCGCTATCTTAACACTTAGCAACCGATTTAGCGACCAACTTTGTAACGACCGATTTAGCGACCAACCACCATTAAGTTTGTTTTTATATTGGTCGCAAAATCAGTCGCTAAATTAAAAATAGCGACTGATTTAGGTATGTTCAACATACCTTAAAAACTTGTTTTTTGTTTTCGTTGTTAATTCGGTCGCTAAGTTAAAAAAATAGCGACTGATTTTAACGACCAACTAGATTGGCTTTGTCATTAGTAGTTAAATCGGTCACTAATTTTTATTTTAGCAATCAATTTGACAATTAAGAGTGGGTGGTCACTAAATCGGTCGCTAATTAAAATTTAGCAATCGATTTTTTTTAAGTTCTAAAAAAGTTTAATTAATCACAAAATCAATTGCTAATAATGACCGATTTTGTTGATCGCTAAAATTGGTCGCTATTTTAAAACGTTTTTATAATAAAAGCAACCTGGGTATAAACAGCACAGCATAAATTTGTAATCAAATTAAAGAATTTAAGGATGAAAAAATGTAAATTTGTAATTTTTATTTTTATTTTAATTTTAATTTCGTCTCACATTTATTGTACCTATATATATCCAGCTGTCCTCCTCCTTATCATTAAGGCGCGAGAGAATATACACTAGCTATTTACCGAATTTCATGAATGTTCGTTAAGTAAATCACAATAATGAACACTTATTACGATAAAAATACTATATGTATATAAAAATTTAATTGATTTAACAACATGTATT
>NC_029788.2:26507605-26523668 GCF_000816755.2 Arachis ipaensis
CATGTTAAAATTATTATAATAGAATATTTTAAAAATATTTATTTAATAATTAAAAAATAAATATATTAAAATTTAAATTTTTTATATTTAATTTTTTTTATTTATCATCTTAACATATATTATTAGAGTACGAGACAGATAAATTTAAACTTAATTTACTTGTCTATTTAAATAAGTATTAAATTTCAAATCTCATGTAACATCATATTAACTAATAATAAATACTTAAATAAAACTAAATTCATGACAAATTAATCGTTCATTTGCTTGTCTATTGTTTTTAGTAAAAATCGCAAATAAGTTTTTTACCAAGTAAATAGGACAAATCACAAATATCATGGCTACTAAACATAAATGCATGATTATACTTTTAATGATTAATACAATCTTTCAAAAGAAACAATGCTCTAAAAATAGAGTATTTACTGTTAGAAGTGGTAAACGAGTTGGATTGTCCTGCTTAATTCGTTAACAAGGTGGGTTATGGTAGATTTTTTTGAGCGCCAAAAATAATTGTTTACCTAACTTACATTGCTTGTTCTGTAAGCTTGGGCATAGGCATAGTGCGGACAAGTCCGGCAGGCACTCACCTATTTTTTTTTTTGAACATAGGTAGCTCAACACAGTAAAGTGGAGCAAAAGAACACAGGACTAAAAACATAAACAAAAATGAGAGTTGTAATCCGTTGTCATCTCCGGCATTGTCATCAACAACCAAACGGATCAACTCCACACCAATCCTTGTAGCTCAAACAGGACAGAATCTTTACTCCTTCAACACTTGTCTCTACCCTCTGAAAGACTCTGCTATTCCGCTCTAGCCAGATGTTCCAAATAACCGCACAGAAGCCTATCATCCATTTCCTTTGCTCCGACTTTCCACCTGGTACACTAGTCCAACTCTCAAAGAACTCCTTGACTGATCCCGGTATGGCCCAAGCTCTATCAGTAAACGTCAACCATGCACACCACACCTGCCACGTGAACTCACAAGCAAAAAATAAATGATGCACAAATTCTATGTCTTTTTTACATAATACACAGATATTGTCATGATGATTAATAATGCCAAGTCTACTCAGCCTCTCCTTCGTGTTAACCCTGCCAACAAGCACAAACCAAGTAAAAAGTTCAACTCGTGGAGGAACCAAGCCTCTCCAAATGGAGCTTGTGAAGTTGTAGCTCGTAATATCGGCTGAGAGAGTCTCTTTTTGTAGCACCTGCACAAAAGAATTAGTAGAAAAAACTCCCTTTTTATCAAATTTCCATACAACTGAATCCTGTCTATCAACCGATAACCTTACGACCCGTAATCGATCATGAAGTTGATTGAGAAGCTCTAACTCCCATTGGAAGAGTTCTCTCCTCCATTGGAAGTCCCAAACCCACTCTAGCCCATCCCAAAACCCACAGTCTCCTATTACGGATCCTTGCTGATTTGAAACAGAGAAGAGTCTCGGAAAACAATCTTTCAAAGAGCCATCTTGTAGCCAAACATCCTCCCAAAAACGGACGTTTCTGCCATTTCCCACCTCCATGGACAGACCCCTGATCATCATATCCCGAACATGTTGCTCCTTAATATTAAGCTGGCAAATATCTTTCCACGGCCCCCCTCTATATGGCAACGGTTGGTTAGACAACATAACCGTTGGGTCCAACCGATTACAAGAACAAACAACCTTCTTCCAAAGCGGGCAGTCCTCCTTAGAAAAGCGCCACCACCACTTGAACAGAAGCGACGCATTCCGAATTAGAGCATCTCCCACCCCCAAGCCACCTAGCTTTTTCGGAGCTTGAACTATCTCCCATTTCACCAGTGGTATCCCGTTGTTCCCATCCTCTTTACTCCACAAAAACCTTCTTTGAAGCCCAATGATCTTGTCTGCAACCCCCTTTGGCATCTTATACAAACTTAAGTAGTAAATCGGCAGGCTATTGAGAACAGATTTTATGAGGACCAACTTGCCCGCCTTGTTGAGTGATCTCGCTTTCCAAAGGCTGAGCTTATCTTCCACCTTGTCTATGATTGGTTTCCAAGTCTTCACCAAACGAGGATTTACACCAAGAGAAATTCCTAAGTACCTGACAGGTAAAGCCGCTTCAGCACATCCCAACAGACCACACATATTAGTCACCCATTCCTTCTCACAATTGATGGAAATAAGGCTCGACTTTTCAAAGTTGATACTCAGGCCAGACATTAACTCAAAACATCGCAGGAGTCTCTTGTAATTCAATAACGTCTCTGTTTCCTGTGGACAGAATAATATGGTGTCGTCTGCAAATTGGAGATGCGACAATTCTATATTGTCCCTTCCCACCAGCAGTGGAGAAATTCTACCATTTCTAACCGCCTCTCCCACCATCCTATGCAGAACGTCAACAACAAGAACAAACAGGAAAGGAGAGAGGGGATCGCCTTGTCTGAGACCCCTTTCCATCTTGAACGGCTTGGTAGGTGACCCATTAATCAACACTGACATAGATGCTGTAGTCATACATTCCTTCACCCAGGTCCTCCATCTAAAACCAAAGCCCATCTTCTGAAGCACTATATCCACAAAGCTCCATCTTACTCTGTCATAGGCTTTCTGAAAATCCAATTTAACAATTGTCGCTTCCTTCTTTCGCAACTTGAGCCAGTGGACCGTCTCACAAGCAATGAGTGCACCATCATGAATTTTGCGACCCTTTACAAAAGCAGACTGAGTCTCTCCTACTAGATGTGGCATCACTGATCGCATTCGTCTTACTAGCACTTTGGATATCACCTTGTATAAGCATCCAACCATACTAATCGGTCTTAAGTCTTTGATTTCCTTGGCCCCCACAAATTTTGGAGCTAGCGCCACCCAAGTAACATTTGCGTCTGCTGGTAGCTTTGCATTCTCAAAAAAGCCCAACACAGCTGCAGTAAACTCCTGACCAAGCTCCTCCCAACATTTCTTTATGAAGTTCATGTTATAACCATCACTACCTGGAGCTTTACTAGACTCACAATCCCACACTGCCTCTCGTACTTCCTCCATCGATGGCATTTCCTCTAACACTGTTGCCTCTTCTTCAGAAATCTGCTTGACCAGCCCATCACGGATCCCAATCAAAGGGGCATGCTCCTGCCTATACAGTTCTTTATAAAAACCCATGATCGCCTTTTTTATTCTGGCCTGATTCCGTACCAATCTTCCATCCAACACCAGAGAATTGATTCTGTTGTTTCTTCTTCTTGCCGATGCTAGATTATGGAAGTACCTAGTGTTCTTATCCATATCTCTAGCATGTTTGGACCGGGACATCTGCTTCCAATGCATCTCTTTTCTGACATACCACTTTGCACAGCAAGTCACCAGAGCCTTACGTCTTGCCTCCATTGTTCCGTCATAACTACCAGCACTAACCTTGTCATCAATCTTCTTAATCTCTTCCTCAAACTTCTTAATCCTGTTGTCTATGTCCCCAAAATTATCCATATGCCATCTCCTGAGCGGACCTGTCAACGCCTTCAACTTATTTGTAAATATGTCACCTCCCAATTTCCTCCACTCATCCTTTACCAATTCCAGGAACCCTTCATGGGTAAACCAGGAGTCCAAACTGCGAAAAGGCCTTGGACCCGCACGGATTCTAGAATCTTCTAAAACCAAAGGGCAATGGTCTGACAGGCCTCACGGGCCTCCTTTCAAGCGAGTATCTGGGAACTCCTCAAGCCACTCCAAGCTGACCAGAACCCTATCAATACGGCTACAAGAACTACCTCGAAACCATGTGAACTTTCGGTCAGTTAGCGGTAAGTCGACTAGCTGTAAATCTTGTACCCATTCCTTGAAATCCTCAGCAGATGCCGGTATGCTAGTAGCGCCTTTCCTCTCTTCCAGATGTAGAATCTCATTAAAGTCTCCCATGAAGCAGAACGGAACCTGACATAGACCCACCATGTAGCTTAACTCCTCCCACATCACCAGCTTCTCACTCCGAACATGTGCACCATACACCAAGCAGAACGCACATTTGAAATTATTATTTAACAGAAAACCTTCAACACACAGCCAGCCATCCCCTTTATAGCAGTTCAATCTTTTAAATAAAAAATTATCCCACATTAACAATAAACCCCCAGATGCACCGACCGATTCCACAAAATCCCAATCCACTGAATCACCACCCCACAAGCGTGCTACATCAAACCTAGACACAGCCTCCCTCTTGGTTTCAATCAACCCTAGCATGTTCAATCTAAATTTTTTCTTAAACTCTTTTACCATACTCCATTTACCAAGCCCTCCTAGGCCTCTAACATTCCAACAGCTATAAATCATTTAAAATAATTTTTACACACCTTGTGATGTTGTTTGGGTCTGCACCTCCTAGCTTTCTCCTTTTGTTTTGCTATCTTTCTCCTTGCTGCGATTACTTCATTTTGCCTTTGTAAAATCGCCATAATATCTTCTTCATCATCATAAAGAACTGCACCTGACTCCACTGCTAATTTCAACATTTCCTTATTCTCTACTAGCTGTCCTGGCTGTAAACCTCTTTAGCCAGACTCTCCACTTCCGGTTCATCATCAACGGTAGCCGGCGGTTTTCGTCCAACCGTTCTCACCTCTCCTTCACCGGCGCACTTTACCAGGGCAAGGCTACGGTTCTCTGCTTCCCCGCCAGGCCAGCTAGGCACGCCGCCAGGGCAGTCGGCAACGCTTCCCCTCAACGCAGAGATAAGCGCACGCTCTTGGTTATCCACCCCTTCCACCACGGGAAGCGTCGCACAGTCAGCCTCACTGAGTATGACCCTGGTTGAGTCACCGTCATGCATCTTCGAACCGGGAGTGCAGAGGGGCATCTGATCCTGTCCAGACCCGCGGCATTGTTGCTGATCAGCTCTTCCCCCCTTCCTCGACCCGGATCCACAAGCCCGCAACCTACCCGGTTCGTCTTTATCGCCACAATCCAGAACATGGCTCGTCTCATCCTGGTCTACAGGCCCAGATCCGCTAGCCCGCATGGGACCCAGCTCAATCTCTTTTTCGCCTCCTTGTTGGAGCTCCATGCCACTCAACTCTTCTTGGGCCCCGCCAGCATGCACCCTATGGACTCCACTCAGCGGCCCATCACACCAATATTCCTTCTCAAGCCCATTTCTTGAATGCCCCAGCAGCTGTTTGGTGTTATTACTAATCTTGTGGGACCCTCTCTCTTTCAAAAATCCATTTACCTGAACTCCACCGTGACTAATGTTTCTTATCTGGTTGGACCCACTCCTTCTTCCGGTGCAAATCTGTGTAACAGTTTTCTCTGATTCACTTTCATCAAATCCCCCCAATTCAGCATTGTCATTAACCCCTTTAACTTTGAATTGATCCGTCGTCCGTTGTGTCATCATGGCCATTAAATTTTTTTGATTGTAGTCATTCAAAAAAATGTCTGTTGTGACCATTGTACCCTTGCTTTCATCACTATCATTAGCTCGTGTTTTGATTAGGTCTGCCGCCGGATCCCACATTGCCGTCGTCAACGACATTTCCCCGGCTTGTGAATTAGCGTTTGCACATATAGACTTCACGCTTGTATCTTCCAAACAGCATTCGTCTCCGTACATTTCACGCCCTATCTCCTTCACAAAAACATCAAAACCACTAGTCCCAACCGTTATATGAATCCTTTCCTTGATATCGTCAAAGACACAGGTATCAATTAACACTCTCCCAACACTGAATGATAATGCAGACTTCGTCACTTCATCACACTTGACTACTTTGCCCCATAAACCGCCTATTGTGCTGAATGTTCCCACTGACCAGACATGTAAAGGCACCCCATGACATTCTAACCACACTCTTCTAGTCTCACTACGTTCGGAATCCTCCCATCTCCAAACCCTGTAAAAGAATTGTAGTAAACTATTCATTTTGAAGGTAAACGCTTCCTCCGCGTTTTTCACCGAATCAAACACTAGTAAGGCTTTGTAAGCACCAAGCTCTCTGACTTCAACAATCTGAGAAAAGTTGTTAACGATGGCTCTCCGTAAAGCTTTGAAATCCATTGGTCTTGTGGTACCGCCTATTAAACTCCTCAGTAGCCAATCAAAATTCTCTTTTGCCACTGGCACTTCAATCTTTTTCGTCCAACCCTTTCCTTGGTTATCCTCAACTGGTGTTATCTTCCTGCTTTCTTCCACCCTTGTAGAACTGTCACCCTTCTCTAGCTGCCTGATCTCCGCCTCAGAACTTTCCAAAACCCCCTCACGGGCCCCATTGTTCCCTCCTCCCATAGCCCTTCTGTATTTGGCCTCACCTACGTAGATGACCTTTCCCCTTATTCTTGTATGATGCATCTCGGCTATGGCCTTCATCGCTCCCCCTTTTGTTGTGTAACGTATAAACGCAAACATATACACAAAACCATTTTTCAGCTTCCGGCTCAGATAGATGTCGTTAATCCGTCCTGTCCAATGGAACAAGTGAAATAATTCCTTCTTCGAAACATCATTCGGTAGATTGTTGACAAAAACCGAAAAAGACACGTTTTCCAAACGTTGGTACTCTTCTCGATTCCAAATCCTAGGCACTCACCTATTTATGTTTTAGTTTTTTTTCCATTTACCAACACAATCTCATCATACCCTTTTTAAATTAAAAAAAATCCCTAATTTCAAAAATAATTTAGATTAGTCAAATAATTAGTTTACTTATCTTTTTTTGTTTTAAAGTAAGATAATTTCATTCATAAAATGAAAGAAACATATAAGTGTTTATATATGGGATAAAAAAAATAGGAGACTCCCAACGCTCTACTATAAAGATAACATCATATCATAATCTAATAAAAGAAATAAAAGAAGGGTTAAGTACTAAAATCGTCCCTAAGGTAAGGGGCAAAAATCAAAATCATCCCCCAACCTTTTTTCCTTATTAAAATCATCCTCAATGTTCAAAAACACTTTAAAATCATCTTTTTTACCAATTTTATTTTTTTATTACCAAACTACCCCTCATTAAAAAAATTATAAAATAAAATAAATAAAAAAGAAAGGAAAGAGAGAAACGGCTTCAGGAAACAAAAAGAAAGAAAGAAACGGTGAGGGCTTGAGGGAGAGAGTGACGGAGAGCTGAGAAGGGAAGAGAGGGAGGCTGTGTCCAACGCCGCCGCCGCCATGCCCAGCTGCCTTGCTTGTCATCGTCGGCATCAAAGGGAAGAGGGAGAGAGAGTGCCGTCGCGAATCAGACGTCGCACGCCGCACCGCCGTCCTGCCGCCTGTGATCTGCCACTTCTCATTCTTCTTCTTTGAATTGGATTTTTGTTGTAGAATTTCTGAATTTTTAGTGAAATTTGTTATGAAATATCTATAATTTAATTTTTTGTGATTTGACTTAAATTTGAAATATTGTTGTTGCTGAATTTGTTGATTATTGTTCAAAGTGAATTTGTTGATTATTATGAGTTATGATTTTTTGAGGTGGGGGTGGTGGTGGGTTCTGGTATTGATGATGATAGTGGGGGTGGTGGTGGGATGAGGAAGGTGAAGAGGAGAATGATGAGGCTTCTATTATATATGAATGGTGATGGTGTCTATTCTTGATGTTGCGTTGTTTGGTAGCAACTTGAATTCTGATTTGATCACCAAGACTACGTTACTTGATCTTTCTGAAGTGAAGAAGCTGAAGGCTATTTCTGAAGTGAAGAAGCTCAAGGCTATTTTTGAGTTCTTGTTCCCAGTTTCTTCGCATTGTTCTCTTTCTCTCTTCTTCTTCTTCTTTTTTTTTTGTGAAGAACATATGAGTTCTTCTTTTTTAAATTTTTTAATTTATGTTGTTGCTAATTTTGGATCTGAAATTGTAGTTGATGATTGCTGAATTGTTTAATTTGAAATTTTGTTGATTTGTTTTTTATTGTTGTTGTTGGTGTTGCTAGATTGTTGGTGGTTATGGTGTAGCGATGGTGATGGTGATGATAATGCAGAGGGTAGTGGTGAAGGTGGAGAGACTTTTTAATTTTTGTTTAAGGGCAAAATTGTCTGAAAAAATTTATTTATGGACAAAAGGACGATTTTATAACGTTTTGTACATTGGGGATGATTTTAATAACAAAAAAAGGTTGGAGACGATTTTGATTTTCACCCCAGACCTTAGGGACGATTTCAGTACTTAACCCATAAAAGAAAGCAAAGTGCTCATCAATTAGAAATTGAGGATTTGTTGAAGCTTTTTCTGCAGCTTTAAAGTTGACGCCATTATCTCTTCCACACTAGTTGTTACATTATCAAAGATGAACCTGTTCCTAACCTTCTATAAAGACCAGCTCAAAATTATCATCATCATCCTTTGAGAGGAGCTATTGATTTGGGTACGCAAGACCTCCATTTTCGAGTTTCACTCAACATAGAAATTAGAATCTTCGATGCCCCTTCTAGCAACCGGTAAACCCATTTTTGACTAAATATCCTTTGATTTCTCACACTGGAAGATGCAATGATTGATTATTTTTAGGAATTATAAGCATATTCAGCAGGTAGGTTGAATCGATGAGATGTGATGATGAAACTTTTGTAGCACTGAAAGCTTTTTATAGAAGCCCCTCTAGAGAAAAATCTTAATTTTCGCTGGGATTTTCAACTTCCACAATTCTCGCCACAAATTTTGTTGTCTCATAATCTCTGGGCAAAATTCAATGGGAGGATGCGAGAACCCATAAGCCACACGGTACCCAGTACTCACTTCATACAAACCACTTTTATTAAGGCCCTAATAATTTTATCTTCTCCACTCCCAATTGTTGTTGCTAGCACACGCTGACTAGTGCCCTCAGAAATTAGAGTTTGATTCCACAGACTATTAGAAAGTATTAAGTCCTTGACCATCAACAGTGGTTGATTTTGTAGATTGAAAGTTTCAGATGGAGGGACAACGCAAGGATGTGGAGGAACAAGTCAAAGATCGCTAAAGATTCAGATACTAGACCCATCACCCACTACAAGAAACATCATTAAAATCAACAGCCAAATCGACGGCTAGACCGTCGATAATATTAAAAATCACTGGCAAAATCGACGGCGATGGTGGTCGCTATTAAACTTGTCAATTTTTCAAAATTCTAATAAAATCGATGGCTTGCCAGACCGTCGATAATAATTCAATAAAATCGACTACCTTTCCGTCTATAATATGAGTTTGAGAATTTTACCTGTTTAATAAAATCGACAGGTTTACCGTCGATATTATTATAAATAATCGACAACCTTTTCGTCGATATTTGATTCATTAAAATTGACAAAACAGCTGTCGATTTAATTATTAAACTATCGACAAGCATGTCGTCGATTTTTTATTTTTCTTTGTCTATTTTAAATTTAAAAAGCAACAAGAGTGTCGTCAATTTTAATAGCCATATTTTTTATTTTTTTTATTGGAAAAATAGTTGACAATTAATACAAATAAACTTTTAAATATAGAAATAAAATTTATACTAAATATTAGATAACGAGGCAACGAAACTTTTAAATATAAAAATAAAATTTGTACTAAATATTAGATAATCAATTTACAAACTTATCAAAAAAAATAAATAATCCTCTAACATAAAGATTCAAGACAACATAAATATGATAGTCCTATAGGCTATAGTATATAAACAGAATTACTTCTCCATTCTTAGTTGAGATTAGACATAATTTTATTTATTTTCATTTGTATTTCTCAAAAGCTTGTTCTACAACTTCACACTTCTCAGCACTATCCCGTATCCAATTCTTGTCTCTCTCTCAAACTCTCTAAGGAGTTATGTCGATGTTGTTGCTGCTTTTTCTTTTGGCTTGCACCATTCTTTATTTTCTCCATTATCAAAATGTAAGAAGCAGCAAAGCAAGCTACAAGCTACAAGCTTCTACCAGGACCTTCTCCTCTTCCCATCATTGGAAACCTACACCAACTTGAAAAGTCAGATTACAAAGAAAATAAATTCAATGCAAGTATACCTTATCTTCTGATATAGATACACTATTGTGTTGTGAACTATACCGAAGGCGGAATATACATTATAAGCACTATCACAAGCAAAGGTTTACATTGGAGATCTTGCAAATGGAAGCTTCAGGGAATTGTCTATATTGTATGCTATCATATGAAAAAATTTCACAAAGTATCTATGGATCAAGAAACAGTATCTATATTGTAAAATTCAGATACGAAAAATCTAATCGTCGATTTTTGGCGTCGATAATTACACTATTTCTTGTAGTGACCAACTCGCCAAACCAGCCCCTTTCAACAACCTTACGCCCTTCCAATATGCTATGCCACCCCACGAAGGTACTGTATTCATTATAGAACTGTATCAAAAATATTTACCTTTGACGAGTCTAGATAGGAGTGATTGTGCTGAGAGACAACTTTCCAACATTATTTTGCTAATAGCGCCAAATTCTAACCCCCTAGGTCCTTAAAACCTAGTCCACCTTCTAATTTCGGTCTTGTTATAATATCCCAACTAACCCATGACATTTTCACTTTGTACCTTTTTGACCCACCAAAATTTGGAGAGTATGTTGTGAATCTCCCTAATTAAAGTGTCAGAAAGATGGAAACATGATAATGAATAAATTGAGATAGACTCCCCAATAGTTTTGATTAGAACATGCTTGCCTGCAGAGGAGAGAAGTTTCCTTTTTCACCCTTGAACTCGCTTTCTCACCTTGTCTTTGATTTCTCCGAAGGTGGCCTTTTTTATTTTTGGATTGTAGATGGATGACCCAAATATTTATCTTATGTACCCATATGAGCAATTTTCAATTTCCGAGCCAATAGTAATTGAGAAGCAGGAGGAGTATTATTACTAAAGAATAGAGCTGATTTATACAAATTAACTTTTTGTCCACTGAACCCCTCGTATGACTGAAGAAGGCTGAGAATATTTTTACAACTATTTTCTGACACTTTGCAAAAAAGGATTGAGTCATCCGCAAATAATAAATGATTAACAGTAGGACATCTTCGATTGATCTGAATACCTTCAATGAGACCATTTTGCTCTGCCTTGTTTAGAAAAACCAAAAGGTTGACCTTCAACAACGAAAGAGTAAGAAACTGTAGTCACCACCTCCTATATCCAACCAATCCACTTAGATTCAAATCCCAGTTTCTCCAAAATGAACCAAAGAAAATGCCACTCAACACGATCATAGGCTTTGCTCATATCCAATTTAACAGCCATTTCAGTCGATAGGCCCTTCTTCTTTGTCTTTAGATAGTGCATATATTCATGAGCGACTAGGACATTGTCTAAAATTAATCTACCCTTAACGAAGACACTCTGATTAGGGCTGATCAGCAAAGTCATAAATTTCTATAGTCGATGGACTAGTACTTTAGATACAATCTTACACACAACTGAGGAAAGACTGATGGGTCTAACCTGTATCATATTCTTTGCATAAGAAATTTTAGGAATGAGACAAATTTGTGTATGGTTGAAGCTCTTGAGTAGTCTACCACTGACAAAAAAATTGCGGACAACCTTAAAAAATTCTTCCCTACTAATCTCCAATAGAATTGAAAGAATTTAGCCATAAATCCATCATCAACAGGGAAGCTCTGGGGTGAACACTAAAGACCGCATGTTTTACCTCATTAAAACTGACCGGTCTAGTTAATTTTCTGTTCATGGTTGCTGAAACTTTGGTTTCAAAATTTTTGAATGCATGTGCCAAATTAGCTTGGTCAATCGATGTGAAGATATCCTTGAAGTATGTTTCAGCTACTTGTGCAATTTCTTCACGGGTGGTAGCATACGTACCATCATTCTTTTCCAGTTTTTAAATTTTATTTCTCAGGATTCTAGATTTGAATGATTGGTGAAAGAAACTTGTATTTCTGTCCCCTTCTTTTAGCCATTTTACACGAGATTTCTCCTTCCAATAGCTTTTCTCCCTAAAGTAAGCATCCTTAAGTTTATTTTCCAAGTCTTCAATCTGTTATCCCCTTGTAATACCCTCCTCCCTGAGGATTTTAAGTTGAGATGTGAGTTCATCAATGTCCTTCTTCGAATTAAATTTGTTCTGTTGCTGCCATTGAACAATACGGTGCCTATAATGCTTAAATTTTTTAGCCAAAACAAACATTGCTGAGCCATCCACTTGTTCCTTCCAAGCTTTAGTGATAATTATCCAAGTTTCTTCTGAACCACATCACCTCTCCTGAAACTTAAACCTCCTTTTTAGATTTTTCCATGGCCAGATTTGTATTAAGGAGAATAGGCACATGATCTGAACCGTTTTCTGCAAGACGAGACAGCAAGGCTGACGAAAAATGATCCATCCACTCACCGTTTGCAAGTATACGGTCAAGCCACTCCCTGATCTGGTCCTACCCTCCTCGCCTATTAGTCCAGATGAACCTTCTCTCAATCATACCCAAGTCCTTCAGTCCACCACCATCAATAAAATTCACAAATTCAGAAATAGATGAAGCTGATTTTAACCCCGCTCCTTCCTTCTCATCGAGGCTCACTATACCATTAAAATCACCTATAATGATAACCTTTTCAAAAAAATTGTACAAAAGAGGAAAGCTATATGTAATGGGTAGACCGAATCCCATCTAAGCTATTTAAATGTATCCCAATCAGCCCCTAAGAGTAGTTGAAAGCAGGATCAGTTATCTTGACAGTTATGAAAAACTCTTTTTCAAAGTGAATCTCAACTGTCGTGTCTTCCTTCCATGCTAAAGCCAATCCATCAACTGTATCCGTCGAACTAACAATCCTCTAATCCATAAAATGACAAGATCTCAACTTACTTTTCACCAGACGAGATTGGTTTTCTGTTTCATATATAAATACAATCTCGAGAGAGTGGGGTTGGCACATTCCTTTAAAGAACTCTCATGGCGAATTAAAGGAAAGGAATAAAGAAGGGAATAAAAAAGGAATAAAAAAGGAATTGACAAAAGTCAAACATTGACTAGACGGCACAAGAACTCTGTTTTAGGAAAATTCTAGCAGAGCAATTTGAAAGAGTACGTACTCCACGTATATATATGCATCAAACCATTAACGATAAATCTTTAAATAGAATTTAGATCCGCAATAGATTAGCCCTTGACTTGCCAAATGGAAGAATACTGTAGAGAAGAAGGGAAAAAAAACTGATCCTTAGCTTATTCTCACTTTCAAACTTTTTCCCACAAGAGTAAAGAAGGGTGTTCTCCACCATACTCCACTCCTTGTCTTTGGTACCTTCCAGTTTTGTTGCCAGTATCACTTGCCAGCACACACGTGTCACTAACACCACTGTCAATCCAGCATCCCAGCACGCGTCTACTCTTCCTTCGACACCATCTACTCTCTCCAGCCTCTCTCATATGTGCATTAGGAAATCAAAACAAATTTTAATGAGTAAATGTCCAATTTGGTCCCCAAAATTCAAATCGCATATCAATTAAAACCCTCACTTTCATAAATGACCAACTACGTTCCTTAAATTGAGAAATCTGAGTGAACGGTCATCTTAACGGAGCTGATGTATACTGTTAAGTGCCAACTTGATATTCCAATTGTATGCTAACATGGACAAATGTTGAATCTGGCTCAAATTGATCCCCAAATTTGTTTTCTAATACCCAAATTAACCCATCTTAAATTATAAAACCCTAACCATCTTAAATTTTAAGAAGAGATGATAAAAATTGGAGGCGAATGAGGGTTACGATTTTGTAATTTAAGATGGACTAATTTAGTATTAGAAAACAAATTTGGGGGCCAATTTGAGCATATTAATGTACAGCTAGAATGTCAAACTAGCGCTTCACAGTATATATAAGCTCCGTTAAAACGACAGTCCACTCAGGGACGAACGTAGATTCATATTTCTCCATTTAAGGAACGTAGCTGATCATTTACAGAAGTTAAGAATTTAATTAATACGTGATTTGGATTTAAAAGAGCAAATTGGACATTTACTCAAATTTTAATACTAAGCGTAAAATTTAATTTGCCTTTATTCAAAACAAAAATGATCGAACCTTAATTTTTTAAAAATTTATTTAAACTAAAAACTCTCCTAATGACCATTGATTCAAAGAATTAATGTTATTCACTAACAATGTTCCTTTTCAGGATAATGATTCTTCTGACCTTGTTAATTTTTATGTAAATATTGTATATTGAAATTGATTCCTACGAATTATTTGTATGAGTTTTGGACTTATTGGGTTGATACTTTGTACGTTTAATTTGTATCATATTCTTTCTCCATAATGCGTAACATTTAGATTAAGGGACAAGGAAGAGAGAAACGAAAATAGAACGGAAAGAAAAAAAGAAGGAAACTCTAATGACGAAATAGCTTTGTTCACTTGTGTTCATGTATCCAGATTATTTGTGTATTCATTTTTTTTTTTTTGGACAGGATTTGTGTATTCATTTATTTATTTATTTGTTTCCTAGTATTTTTTCTTTGACTATTGTTCATGAATTCACATACGAGTTTTGGTTTATTGTTAGCAACTTTTTCATAATTGTTTATTTTTCTAGGTAAGAATGAGGGAAAAAAAGTAAAAAACACACATGCACTGTGACAGGCTTGGACCGTCAGCCCAGCCACCATTAGAACCATTAGACAAGGCGGACATGCATTTTTGGACCATTGAAATAAGTGAGGCCGAGCGAAAACCCCGTTTTATGATTAATTTCCTCTGTTGCGAATAAAAGTAAAAAATGGGCCAGTTTATTCAAAGTTGATAGCTTAATTGTTAGTTCTTGACTAATATTGTACACAAATCACAATACTAATGGCCTGTTGGATGTTTTATTAGAATTTTAAGTGATAATCTTCTTAAAAGATATTTTTTTGGGCTTATATTAAGGTTACTAATGAAAACTTTTTACAGAAAGCATAAAAAAATTTAAATTTTCAAAACACTTATTTTATATTTATTAAAGTAAAAGTTTTAAATTTTCTCCTATACAGATAAATAATTGCATTTAATTTTTTTTTGAATTGGATATAATCGAATTAAATGATTCTAGATAAAAAGATTTTTTATCGTTCTAGTCAAATACATATATAGTCTCATCATATGAGTAGTATTTATCGAATTAGATTAGTTTTATAATGATTTGAATGCTTCTTTTATTAGTTACGTATAACATATTGATTGTGGAATAATAATTGTGATGTAGTAGACTCGTTTATATAAATGTTGAACCTCTTAATAAATCGGTTTAAGTTGAATTAATTTATTTATGTTTTTTAGTCCTAATAAATCGGTTTAAGATAAACTGAATTACTATAGAAATGTATTTTCCTACTCGATCAATTTATCTTAGAATAATTTAGTAGGATATAACAAATCAATTTAACTCAAACGATTTAATCATTTTAAGTTACATCGATTTATATAAAGACAATTTAAAAATGATAATTAAAATAGGATAATCTGATAATATTAAATACCAATCATTTTAAAAGCATATTTTTTGGAGTAAATTATAAATGATCAAATTTGTCTTGAATAATTATTTATTTTTTAAATTGGTCTCTAAAAATTTTTTTAATTAAATTCATCTTTCAAAAATTTTAAATTGGTCATATTAGTACTTTCGTTATTTTTACTAATGACGTCAAAATTTATTGATGTGATACGTTAAGTGACATAATACTAACTACAACACATACTTGACAATTTTAATTAGCTGCTAACATGATAAATTTATGAGATTATATCAAATCAACCTCAAATTTAATAGGACCTTGAGGAATTAAAATTTCTCAATTTAGAATTAATTTGATTTAATTTTATAAACTTATCATGTTAGAAGCCAATTAAGATTTCAAGTATATGTTGTAGTGTCATTTAACATATTATATCAGCAAATTCTGACGCTATCAATAACAGAAGTGACAAACGGGTTAACGTGTCTAACTTAAAATCTTTGAAGTATAAATTTAATTAAAAAAATTAGAGAGACTAATTTAGAGAACAAATACTTTTTAGGGATGAATTTAACTATTTATTCATATTTTGCGAGATCATTATTCTTTAAGAGAAATCCTAAAAAAATAATCAAAATTT
>NC_029788.2:26524015-26558403 GCF_000816755.2 Arachis ipaensis
AATTTTAGTTATCAATCCTATTTCTTTAATTAACAATAATATATTTTAATTTATATTTTTAAATATTAATAATTAATTATTGACTAACTAATAAATTTTAATGGGATGCCAACGTTTTTTATTTTTTTAATTATTCTTATACAAAAGGGAGCAAACACCCATGCCGTCGTGAAATTTGATTAAGTCTCACATACATTCATTATTCAGATAGTCTTAGAAATAAATTAAGTCAATAAATTTTAATTCAAATACGCTGCCTCTTAATATTTTACCATATTTTGTTCTAATCTTTTTTATCCTTTGAAGAATTTTTTTTATCAATTTCTTAATACAGCCTTCTAAAAGCTTTACTATTGATTTAGTCATTTAATTCTCTTGTTTAACCAAAAAAAAAAAATATTGCATACATGTTTCTCCATTTAATTTGTTTTGACTAACAATAATGCTTGTCCCTTCAATTTAATTTACAAGAAAGTCTAATTTGCTCGAGGTGAAATGACAAATATTTTAAATATTCAACAAATAATATGCACCAAAAGGTAGGTAATGTTAATTTTTGTCGTATGAAATTATTTTTTTTGGTTGCTTTTTATTATATTTTTAAGATTATTACATATTTTTTAAAATATTTTTTCTCATAAATTTAAGAAAAAAAAATTGATCTTTAGCATTTTGGCCTGCCAACATTTAAATTTATGAAAATTTAAAAATATATTTAAATTTTTGACCTCTTCAAAATTTAAATATATGAATCCCTGAGTTTAATGTATCCAATTTTAAAAATTCTCTCATATACATTCGTATCAATAGTAAAAATGAAAGTCACATTTAATTTTTCTATTGTGTCTCACAGACCCACATGATTAATATGTCAAGATTTTAAAAAACTTAAAAATTTAAATATATTTTCAAATTTTTAAAAAATTAAATATATGCGAATTAAAACGTCAGTAACCTATTTAAATTCTCAAATACCACTTTGATATTTATAAAAAGAAAAAAAATTTAAATTTTAAAAGATTGGTTCATCTTTGCCTGTTCCTCTGCCTCATTGCTCTGTTTCTTCGTCTTCTGGTTCGTCTTCACATCATAATGAAAAAGAAAATTTGTTCTTCTTCAACGCCCTCGTTCATGCTCTCAATAATCTTCATTGTGTTCTTCGTCTCCTTCGTACTCATCACAATGTTACTCCACAGAGAGCGTCAGCACCAACAGCATCTTTTCTCTCTCACCACTCAGCTTCATCAACTCAACTCAAAGCTTTCACTTTTAGGTCAATCTTTTCCCCTCTTTTGCAGATTTTGTCACCCGAGCAACGATAATATGTGAATGCCAAAGAATTTTTTTAAGCACTTTAAAAACAAATAGTATATGCATTCTTCTTAATTTTTTTTTCTATTGCATGCTTAATTGTGGTTGTTGTTTTGATATCTATTCTTCATTTTACATCATGGAAGAATCCTCCATTGAGAAGATTAACCATGAATTGCAGAGTAAGGAGGATGATGTTGCTCAAATGGAGAATGTGATTTTGGAGCAAGAAAATATTGCACCCATAAAGAATACGATGGATTCTATTCAGGTGAGCTTTGTATATTTATCAGATTAAGTAATGTTCTAGAGCCCTAAAAATATTATTAAACATTGGTGAAAACTCACATGCATGCAGTTGGAAGTTGACAGATGAGAAGCTTTAGACGGCATTTTAGTCAAACCTGTCAACTTCATAGGAAGACAATACAGTAAAATGTGGATATTTTCAATGTAAATAATGATTATACATACTCAATTTATATTTCTTTTGTAATCCAAAGACAGGAAAACATAAGGTATATATTTCAGAGAAATAGGCAAACTGGTGAGAAATATGGCCAGAGTGTTTAGAGAATGGAAGGAAAACTGAAGAATGTGATTTTTAATTTTACTGATAATAGAAGAAGTAATGCAAGTGAAGAGCATGCTTAGATAGATTGAGTGTGAAACTAACTTTGTACAAATGGTTAAGTCATTTCATCAAATCTCTAAGTTAAGAAAACTCTAATCAATCTTCAATAGCATAGACAAAAAAATTTCTCACTTGCACTAGATTTATTCAAAAACCACCGATAGCGTGAGTCAAAGAATCAGAGATAGGTTACTACCTAACCAGAACTTCAGGGTTAAGAAGGGGAATTGCTATGGTATACCAATCTCAAGGATATCAACTGAATCAAATCTAATAATTAGCTGAGTTTATCATTGAAAGAAAGTTGTAAGGTTTTGTTGTGATGATAATGAAAAAACAAATTTTATGAGCATGATTTTGAGAGTGTACTGGTTTATCTTTCTGTAGAGAAATTGGATAACTTACGTTGCTAATCATCTTTGCTAATTTTTAGCCAAAAGGTTCTGAAGAAGGCGAGATGAGGGGACCAGATTCTCCAGATATTGAGCCTGAGAAGCAGGTTTGTTGTGTATTACAATCACTTATTTTTGCACCATTTTATAAATTAAAATGTAAAAAGAATAAAGTAGTCAAGTAGCCACTTGAGAATGTTCTAGAATGTCTAAGGCGACATGAAGAGAAGAAAATTTTTAACGAATCAGTGTAGTTTAGGTTAGTTGTAGCTCAAGGAGGTCTGATTCTCACGAAGAACGAATTATTGTCTAATTTTCCCTGTCAGTTTGGGTTGACAGACATATGATGAATCCTTGTAAACGGATGAAAAAAAAAAAAAAAAACAGGAATGCAACTATGAAAGTTTATACATAGATTAAAGAGGGCTTAAAGTATATCAATGTGTTAAACACATTTGACCTTTTGAGCTACTTTAACTGACTAGTGATTGCTTATTTAAGCATTACTATCAGCATCATATCTTCAAGAAGAGTTTCTTCTGTATGCAACTTTGTTCCAATTTAATCATGATTTATATATTAATCAGGATTTTCAAGGTTGGCTTCCTGAGTATCAAGATGTCAACTTAAGTCATTTTCAGGTAGCTTTTTAGCTTGTAGTGTATGCATAGCCATGAAGAAATAGAGTTTACTTCCATTGACTAATTAATCGTTTAAGCTGCAGTCTTTCATATTGGCTGAGTGGAACAACTATTGGAGGCCAAACTTGGACAAGTGCTTTCAAATGGTTTGTTTATTTATTTAATTACAACTTGAAAAGGGCATGATTTGAGAGGAAGACCTAAAAAGACCATACATAAGGTGGTCCAAGGAAATCTATGAGTCAATAGTCTCACCGTAGACATGATACATGATAGGGTGTAATAGCATCGTTTGATCCATGTAGCCGACCCCACTTAGTGGGATAAGGCTTTGTTGTTATTGTTGTTGTTGAAAACTGCATGATTTGATGATGTTTCGTCTTTTCCATTTGGTTAACTCCCAGATCTTCTTGAAAATGTCTCAAGTGCTAAGGGATGCTGGCCTTTGCATTGAAATGGTTAAGACTGTAAGTAATTTATGGCTTAATACTTGTTAGTTACTTGCTCCACATATGAATTGTCCGAGTGAAGTTTTTATTCATTTCAAGCTTGGAAAAACTGGTATTTGTCATAACATAATGTCTAGAATGAAGACCATATAATGCATCACCAACATTTTTATGGTGATGGAAGTTAAAAGGATTTGATCTCACTCAATTAAATTCCTTCATCTTTTTGTTCCTTCGTCAAGGTCAACTAATAGGCAACACTGAGTATGTTAGTTTCTGTTTGATTTTTTTGGGATATGATTATCCTTCTTGAATGAACTACTTGGTTTGATGGTAATGATTTTCATAGCATTCATAGTATATGTAGGGTCCAAGAAAAACCGCATCCAAAAGGTGTAATGTAAACAGCCTAACCTGATGCAAGTATTAATGGCTAATTTCACAACTTGAAATCCGGCGTGACATTGAGGTCACATTGAAACAACACAATTGTTGCTCTGAGATTCCTCCCTTCATAAGATGTTTGGAATAATATGTGATAACAGGCTAACAGCGAAGAGGAAAACACTAACATATTTCAAATTTGTAGCCAGGACTAACCAATCTATTGTCTAAGTTTACTTTAGAATAGATGTAGTATTTTTATCCAAATTATATCAAGTTAGAAGACTTCAATCAGAAGAGTTCTTCAACTTAGTCATTGAAAGATATGTGACATCAATTTAGTTAGATTTAGTCCAAAAGTTTAAAAATGTTAAAATTAATTTATAATGAATTTTAATCATTCAACAACTAAAAAATGATGTCACAAATACTTAGAGAACTAAATTAATGTTTTAGCAACCCTTTCGAAAACCGAATCGATCTCCTAAACTTTTCAATAGCACCAGGATTTTTTGAGGAAAAATTTGGGGTTTTGCTCATTGTAGTTAGAACCAGGTTGACCAAACCAACTTAATGTTTCCAAACCTTCATGATATATGAGTTTGTGGTCAACGACTTGTAAATTGCAATAAATTCCAATACTAAAATAATCACTGCTTAATTTTTTTTTATTGGTTTATCTGAAGGAGTGGATGCCATTCTTGAAGAATCAAGTGTACACGTTCAAATCCAATCTTAAGTCTCACTATGATATTCTAAGTGCTGAAACTGTTGAGGCCTATAAAGCGTCCAAGAACCTTTTACTATCAAATTTTGTCAAGTTGCAAAGATCAGCCACCCCCTTCATGCAGGTATGAATAAATCTAAATTATACCTCTTTTCTTGTACAATTTTTCTATAGCTAAGCATGATGCAGTAGTAATGAACTAAAAATCTTATTTACCCTTGTAAGCCTTCGTTAAGAACTAAAAATCTAAACGCACTGTATATGCTTGATTAAAACACTTTATTTATTTATTTAACATTTTTTTTTCTTGGAAGGAACTGATACCAGTTTTGAAGCATCATGTGCTGAATTTCATATATAATCTCAAGTTTCACTTTGACTTTATAAGGCTGGTATAGATAAATTTACATACAAATATTTGCCCCCTTTTTTTTGTATATAATTATTATATGGTGGAAATTTTACCAATATTGTCTTGTAAATCTTGACAGGAGATGTACAATTATGCTAAGCCTTATATGAATCAAATTGCAACCATGGCAAAGATTTACTTTGATACAACACTTGTGATCCTTGGAATTATAGTCAAGAAAATCATTATACTATTTCATGACTTGTGGAATGGCTGAAAGGCTCTCATTCTATGGTGTTTGGAGGGTATATATCTAGCTAGATTTTGTTATAATGCATATAACATGATACATTAAAAGAATCTTGATTACATGGATGAGCCATTATATATTTTGGTTGCCAAGTGATGGGTACTTTCTCTCATTTTATTAGACAAAGATTCATGAATTGACCCTATGGTTGATACACTTGAATTGATCATCCAAATTTGTGTGAAGCTAAAATTTTAGGATCATTCCTTAAGTGTTGAGATATTGATTTAAGATGATGAATTGGCATGTTATAAGTTAATGCAATATATTATGCCTTAGGACTTGTTTGGGTGAGCTTCTAAGAAAAAAATTTTTTAGAATTATTTTTTTTTAAAAGATCTTATATAGAAGTAAAAGTAAAAAAGTATATATTTTTATCTATCAATTATGTTTGGGTATAACAATATAAAAATATTTTTTTATTTAGTTATTACGTAAAAAAGTATTTTTGTTTTGAAGAAAAAAATTTTTTATAAAAAGATGTAAATTGTAACTTCTTAAAAAAGATGTTTTTTTTTTTAAATTTTTCTAATATTTTTTTTACTACTAGAAATTTACTGAATACGTTAAAAAATTTTCATTGAAAAAAATATTTTTTTATCAACGTAATGCATCTAAACAAACACTTAATTTTAACGAAAAAATTATATTGGTTAAAATATCTATTAAAAGTTTACTAATACATGAATAATTGAACAGAATATCCTCAACCAAGATATCCAGGACCATTTGATTGCGATGATAAGTTTCCAGCCAGTTTTATGGCGATTAGTTTTTGTTTAGTTTGCTTGTTCGATCAAATCAATTTGTAATCTTAGTCAAGCTGTTGATCTAAACCAAAAAGATGCCTTATTTGTCAAAATTAACAGTCCTTGTTAAATTTTTTCATCATACTGAAAATATAAGGGGTTTGAAAATGTTGTGTAACACTGAAAAATAACAGGCAAATATAAAATTTAATTTGATACACAAAGTAAAATGGATAGCAAACAATAAATATTAAAATGCAGACTAAACATTATAACTAGAAAACTTGGAATCCAATTATTTCATCTCAAAAACACTTTCTTCTTCCATGCTTCTTCACATTGAATTTGGTGTTCTTTACTCTTGTATGCAATCTTTGATTTTTCGCAATTTCCAATATGGCATCTATTTCCTCCCCATATTCTTCTTCATAACACATAGCTCTCATTTCATCCCTTTTGATCCTAGCTTGATTTATTATTTGTTCATCCCATGTATTACAACGAACTGATCATCATCATAATAATAATCTATTAGCTCATGTGGAAGTCTTAAGTCCATCACACTCGCACAAATCTAGAGTTTGCAAATGGGGCCATCCATCGAGAATGGCGCGCAAACCGTGCATATCCAATCGAGTCATATGTAAAAAGAATTGTTGGTTAAACTTGAAGGATTTTAAGAGAGGAGTGTGCCGAGAGATAGCTTGTAATGCACGAAAAGAAACACGGTCGCAAAAGGTAAGATTAAGTTCCTCCAACAAAGGTAGCTTTTTAGTCATTTTAGACAATCCTTTGACTGTTATCTTGTGGTAGCCGTCGCACAGAACATCCACTGTAAAGCAATGATACAAAAATAAAATTGGACCATGCAAATAAAGGCTAATTTTTTATAAAATGAAAACATTGGCGTTTTAGTTAGAAATTGGCGTAGTTAGTGTATTTGCAAATTGGTGGACGTGTCAGAGGAAAGCTTCAACAGGCAGGGGAGTGTTGCCAACACGAGGGGGCGTGCTGCCGTGCGGGACGTGTTGCCACGTGTCTCGGTTTGCTTGCGTGGTGATGCAACACGTGGGGCATGTTGAGTCAGCACGTGGGGATGTGTTGCCATGTGTCTCAGTCTGGTTGGTTGGTAAAGCAACACGTGGCGGAGGGCGTATTGAGTGCTCTCCCTATATAAAGCAAAGTTCGGTACCATTTTATTACGAAGAAGAGAGTTGTTTGAGTGTGTTATTAGTGTAATGGAGGGTACCGCAAATTTGGTGGTGTATCAAAACGGTGAGATTATACAAAATATTCATGAGGGAGTGAGTTTTGTGTGTGAGAATCTGTTTTTGTTTGTGATTCGATTTACCATGACGTTCATTGAGCTTCAGAACGGTCTCTGTCAAAGCATGGAGAACGATATGTTCGGGAGAGTGAGCAATATTCTGTATCGGAATTCTGTTATAATTTTTGGTGGTCTAATACAGTTTGATATTATACTGATCATTGACGAAGCAAGTATACAGAATATGTTCCATATTCACCGGCAGACTCAAGTGCGATAGCCAAAGATTGAGCTTTATGTTGAGTTTGAAAATGTAGAAGAAGATGGGATTTACATGATTTAGATATAGAGGATGATAGAGTTGAAGTGTACGAAGGAATGAACAGTGATAACGAAGAGGTCTTTGAAGCTACTTATAAAGCCGGCGATGAAGACAAGGATGGTGCTGTGGGAGATGAGGCAGCAGTGGAGAATGTAGTGGTTCCTCCCGCAGTAAGTCAACCGATGGACATTCCACCTTTTATGCGTATCTTGGATCTTAACTCCATGCATACATCGGAATTTCCCGAATATGCAAACATAGGTACGTGATGAGTGAATAATACGTTTGTCTTCATTTATATTTTGGATGGATCAATTAGTAATGATTTCTGTTTTGCGTAGGTGTTGCTGATCCTGAGGACGGGGAGTTTAGGATCGAAATGGAATATAGTTCTAAAAAGTCTGTCGTCGCAGCAATCAGAAGTTACACTATCTCTGGAGGAGTCAACTACAATGTTTATGAGTCCAAGCCACAGACATTCTATGCAAAATGCAAGACGTATGTGTATGGGTGCGAATGGCTTATCCGAGCCAGCTTGATACAGAAAAAAGGTTGTTGGGAGATACAGAGATACAACAGTAGGCACATGTGCACCATGGGAACGATTTTACAGGATCATTCCAAGTTGGACTCGGACACAGTTGCTGAGGCTATAAGACCATTGGTTGAGACTGACCCGTCTATCAAGGTCAAATCTATAATTGCGGAAGTCCAGTTAAGGTTCAACTATACCATCAGTTATCCAAAGGCTTGGTTGGCAAAGTAAAAGTCCATAGCCAAAGTTTACGGTGGTTGGGAGGATTCTTACCAAGTTTTTCCATAGTGGCTCTCGGTCATGGTTCAGAAGATGATTGGCTCAATTGTCCAAATAGAAACACGACTGCTGTACAATGGGAGTGAGGAGGCGGACGGTGTCAGAATACTTTACTGCATATTTTGGAGTTACAATCCATGCATTAGGGCGTTCAAGCATTGCAAGCCTCTACTTTAGGTTGACGGCACACACCTTTACGGAAAATACAACGGTACACTTCTGGTTGCTGTTTCACAATATGGGAACCAGAACATTGTGCCTATCGCTTTTGTCCTGGTGGAGGGGGAGTGATGCGGATTTTTGAATACCACAAATTAATCGGCAAATGCACCGGGTCGTACCAAGTAATAACTCAGGTGAGTGAGGGTCGATCCCTCGAGGATTGATGGATCAAACAACAATTATTGAGTGATTTACTTAGTCAGACAAGCAGAAAATGATGTTTTGAGAGTTTAATTGTATTAAACAGTAAATTCAGAGAATTAGAAGGCAAACAGTAAACTTGATGTGAAAACTATTAGAGAAAATAGTTAAGGTTTCAGAGTTGTTTCTTTTCCAGATTTCTATTTCTTACTAATTGTTTTAATCATGCAAGATTCAATTCATGAAAAACTATATTTGACTAAACCCTAATTCCTTAGTAATTTAGTCTCCTCTAACCTAGTTAACTGTCAATTCCTTTGTCACTTAATTTCGATTAGAGGTTTAAGTCCAACTCTAGTTTATTAACCAATAAAACCCTAATTACTCAAATATAAGAGGATTATATATCACGTATCCCGTTAAGTCTAGATAATCAGTGATTTAGGAGGAATTATTTTCAAGCAATTGTTCAAGTAAATTGCTTTTCCAAGATTTAACAAGAACACAATTAGAACAAGAGTTATTCTTTCGATTTACCCAAATCCTTGAGATGAAGAACAAAAATAAATCCTTAAAATTGAAATTAGTACATTAATCAAAATAGAAGACTAATAGTATTAATCCATAGAATAAACAGACCTCCTAACCTTAACAGTGGAGGTTTAGTTGCTCATGATTCAGAGAGAAAACTAGGGTTCTAAAAAGTGTGAACTATAGAATGAGGTGCGTAAAACAGAAGAGAATCCGAAGGGCTGAATCTTTTCCTTTTTATATCTAACCTAATTAATGTAAAATATATTTTCTAAAACTAAATAATATCTTTTCTTATTGTAAATAAAATAAAGTTTTAATCAATAATCATTGAAGATCTCATTGCTGGCCTTCTTAGAAGCGTGGGGACCATCCTGGATACTAGAGCTGGCGCCAAACTTGGGCTGCACCAAGTTTGGTGCCACTCTACCCGTGTGTCTCACTATTTCATAAGTTGATCTTGGCGCCAAACTTGGAATTCCCAAGTTTGGCACCACCATGCCAGCGTGAAAGGAAGCTTTTTTTTTATGCTCATGGCGCCAAACTTGGAGATTGCCAAGTTTGGCGCCACCTCCTGGGGTTGTATGGCTCCGTTTCTTCCTTCTAAACTCTGTCAAATCCATCTGAATGCTACCTGAAATAAACCAAAGTGCACACAACTCAAAGTAGCATTCATAGTGGCTTAAAATACTTAAATCTTGATTAAACTTAATAAATTCAAATGCAAATTCTCTAAGAAAAGATAAGAAATATGCTCACGTATCACAACACCATAAGGGCATGTGAATGCCGTTTTCTCTCGGTCCTGAGGGTCCACTATAATTTGGTTATAGCCATATTATCCATCAAGAAAATTATAAAAAGCATGACCGACTAACCTCTCAAGCATCTGATCAATGAAAGGTTAGGAAAAGTGATCCTTTCTTGTTGTAGTGTTGAGCCTTCTGTAATCAATACACATTCACCACCTAGTGACGGTCCTTGTGGGAATCAACTCGTTCTTTTCATTCTTGATCACTATTATCCCACCTTTCTTGGGAACCACCTGCACAGGACTCACCCATGGGTTGTCTGAAATAGGGTATATAATCCCGGCTTCTCAAAGTTTCATTACCTCTTTTTAAACCACCTCTTTCATGGTTAGATTTAGTCGCCTTTGTGGTTGCACAACTGGTTTAGCATCATCTTCAAGCAGGATCTTGTTCATACAATTGGTTGGACTAATTCCCTTCAGATCACTGATGGTCCACCCAAGAGTTATTTTATGACTCTTGAGCACTATAAGTAGCTCCTCTTCCTCCTCAGGTCTCAAGGAAGAGCTAATAATCACCGGATATGACTCATACTTGCCTAGGAATTCATATTTCAGAGAAGGAGACAAGGGCTTCAACTTAAGCTTTGGAGCTCCTTCCTCAGTACTAGGTGTGTGGGATGCCTTCTTTTGAGGTGGTGAATCATCAATCTAAAGCATCATCAAGTTTTTCAACTTCAAATACCTCTTGAACAAGTGGTTCAACAAGATCTACTCTCATACACGTCAGAATCACTAGGGTGTTTAAGAGCCTTAAGCACATTAAGGACAACTTCCTCTTCATTGACCCTCAAGGTTAGTTCACCCTTTTGTACATCAATCAAAGCTCTACCTGTAGCTAAAAAAAGTCTTCCAAGAATAATAGAGGCATTTTTATCCTCTTCCATATCCAGTATAACAAAATAAGTAGGAAAAATAAATGGACCCACTTTCACAAGCAAATTCTCAACAACTCCCAAAGGAAATTTAATTGAACGGTCAGCAAGTTGAAGAGATATGCGAGTAGATTTTACCTCATCAATTTAGAGCTTTCTCATAAGTGAAAGTGGCATGAGGTTGATACTCGCTCCAAGGTCACATAAGGCTCTCTGAATAGTGATATCTTTAATGGGGCAAGGAATAAAAAAGCTTCCTGGATCCTGCATTATTTTGAATAGAAAAGCTTGTTGTATCTTGCATTTTCTCAGGAAGGTCATGCTGAATAATTGCACTGCATTCCTTTGTCAACACCACTGTCTCACTTTCTTTTCAATTCTTCTTATTGGTCAACAACTCCTTCATAAACTTGGCATAAAGAGGCATTTGCTTAAGGGCCTCTGCAAAAGGGATGTTGATTTGAAGCTTCCTGAAGACCTTTAAAAATCTTGAAAATTGCTTGTCTTTGGAAGCCTTCTGAAGCCTCTAAGGATATGGCATTTTGGGCTTGTACTCAGGCGCCTTAGGCAATGTCAGATGTATGTCAAGAGTGACCATAAAGGGATTGTCTGCACGCCAAAGAGGTGCGTGTTCAACCTCCTCTTTTTTCTCCTCTGGAGCTTCTTTTTTAACTGGCTCCTCATCACCCTTGGTCTTAAAACCTGTCACTTTACCACTTCTCAAGTGAATGTCCTTGCAATCTTCTCTTGGATTTATCACTGTATCACCAGGAAGGGTATTAGAAGGCCTCTTAGATACTTTCTTGCTCAACTGACCCACTTACATCTCCATGTTTCTGAGTAAAGCTCTGGTTTTCTGCATAAAACTATTGATTTTTGGAGAGTTCTGCAACAATAGCCTCCAAGTCAGGAGTATTCTGAGGCTAAGCCTATGGTTATTGTGGTTGAGAGGACTAGAATTGGCAGTTATTGAAATTGTTCTAATTAAAATTGCCCTGCGAATTATTGAAATTTTGCTGCCTCTGAGATTAATCTCTCCACCCAAAGTTTGGGTGATTTCTCCATCCCTGATTAAAGGTCTAAGAATATGAATCATTATTGGGGTTTCTAGGAGCATTCCCTGTAAAATTAACCTATTCAGGAGGGAATTGAGCATAGTCATAAGTCTCATCTTGGGTGAAGCTGCCACTCATGTCATAAGAAGCATCTTGAGGAGTATTTTGAGTATTAACAGTTGAAACTTGCATCCTACTCAAGTGTTGAGTAATAACACTCATTTGCTGAGACAAACCCTTCTTCTAAGCAAGAAGAGCATCCAATGTATCTAGTTCTATGACTCCCTTCCTTACAAAGGTCCTCTCAGAAGAATATAAGTGCTGGTTGTTAGCAACCATCTCAATCAACTTCATAGCTTCATCAAGGATCTTTTTCATGTAGAGTGACCCTCCTGCAGAATTATCCAGAGACATTCTCGTGGTCTCAGAGACTCCATCATAAAATATCTGCAGTTGAATCCAGTTTGAGAACATATCAGGGGGACACTTCCGAGCATCAACTTATATCTCTCTCGGGCTTCATAGAGAGACTTACCTTCTCTCTGCCTAAAATTCTGGACATCCATCCTCAACTTAGCCAGTCTCTGAGGTGAAAAGAACTTGGTCAGAAACTTACTAACCACCTTATCCCAAGTATCCAAGCTCTCCTTGGGCTCAGTGTCAAGCCACTGCTTTGCTCTGTCCCTTACAGTAAATGGGAAGAGAAGTAGCTTGTAGACATCAGAATTCACTCCATTAGTCTTTCCAGTATCACAGATCTACAGGAAATTAGATATGAACAAGTTTGGATCTTCCTGCGGGAGTCCGTGAAACTGACAATTCTGTTGCACTAGAGAGATCAATTGAGGTTTCAAATCAGTTATTAGCAGCAACAGGGGGTACAACAATACTATTCTCATAGAAATATGAGCTAGGTGCAGTGTATGAGCCAAGTGTCCATCTAGGTTGCCCATTTGCATTTGGATTAACAACATTGGCATTAACCGCATTGTTGTTATTAGGATCCATGGTGAACTCTTCAGCTTCCTTCTCAAGATTACCTCTGAGATTTTTACCGGCTTTGTAAGCTTTAGCTTGCTGCTCAGGATCAAATTTAAGAAGAGGTTCTTTGTTCCTGTTCCTGTTCATAAACAAACAGAAAACAAGAAAATGTGTGAATCTCTACATTAGAGTAAAGAGAATTCCCAGTGAGGCAACCTGAGTAAAATAAATGAAATAATATAAAGTAAACTAAATAAATAAAGCAGAAAAAATTCGAAAATCACTAAGCAAAAAATGGAGCCAAATTTTTTAAATTTAAAGAAAAAAATTAATAGGGAAAATAAAATAAAATAACTAGGGGACACTAAAATTAATTTCATAAATTAAGAAAAATTAAAATAAGCTAATTTATAAAATTAAAAGAAGAGAAATTAAGTAAAACCAAAGCAAATGCCTAATCCAAGCAATCAAACAACTAATAGAACAAGGGTTATTCTTTCAATCTACCCAAATTATTGAGATGAAGAATAAAAACAAATCCTTGAAATTGAAATCAGTACATTAATCAAAATAGAAGAGTAATAGTATTAATCCATAGAATAAACAGAGCTCCTAACCTTAACAGTGGAGGTTTAGTTGCTCATGGCTCAGAGAGAAAACTAGGATGCTAAAAAGTGTGAACTATAGAATGAGGTGTGTAAAAGAGAAGAGAACCCAAAGGGCTGAATCTTTTCCCTTTATATCTAACCTAAATAATATAAAATATATTTTCTAAAACTAAATAATATCTTTTCTTATTGTAAATAAAATAAAGTTTTAATCAATAATCATTGAAGATCTCGTTGTTAGCCTTCCTGGAAGCGTGGGGACCACCCTGGATACTAGAGCTGGCGCCAAACTTGGGCTGCAACAAGTTTGGCACCACCCTACCCGTGCGTCTCACTATTCCATAAGTTGATCTTGGCACCAAACTTGGAATTCCCAAGTTTGGAGCCACCATGCCAGCGTGAAGGGAAGCTTTTTTTTTATGCGCATGGCGCTAAACTTGGAGATTGACAAGTTTGGAGCCACCTCCTGGGGTTGCTACGGCTCCGTTTCTTCCATCTAAACTCTGTCAAATCCATTCGAATGCTACCTGAAATAAGCTAAATTGCACACAATTCAAAGTAGCATTCATAGTGGCTTAAAATACTTAAATCTTGATTAAACTTAACAAATTCAAATGCAAATTCACCAAGAAAATATAAGAAAGATGCTCACGCATCAAGGAGACAGCTGATGCATGGCACTTTTTTCTGAGAAATCTACAAAGGTAGGTTGTTAGAAGAGACAGTGTGGGTATGATCTCAGACCAACATGAGTCAATCCGGGCAGTAGTAAATTATTCTGGAGGTAATTGGCAACCTCCAAGAGCATGGTGGATGTTTTGCATAAAGCACATCGGTAGCAACTTCTTAAGGGCATTCAAAGTCCCGCACTTAAAAAAACTTGTTGTCAATATAGGGTATTCAAGGACGGTGGAGGAGTATAACATCAACTATAAGAGGTTGGAAGAGCAAGGCAAGGCATATTCCTGGTGGTGTGATGCCATTGGACTTAGACACTGGTTATTGGCATTCGACGAGGGACATCGATGGGGCCATATGACGACGAACCTTGTCGAGTGCATTAATTCAGTGTTGAAGGGTGCCTGAAACCTCCTTATGTTAGAGCTCGTCCGAGCAACATATTATCAGTTAAACGAACTATTTACGCAGAAGAGTGACGAGACTCACAAACGCAAGCGTGCTGGATTTACTTACTATGTATTTGCACAATAGTGGATAGAAGAAAATATGCAACGGGCTGGGAATATAGTTGTGCATCGGTTTGATAGACGAAATAAGGTGTTTGAGGTGCGCAAAATGCCAAGCGAAAAGGTGTTTGTAGTTGATCTTGCGCGATGGACGTGTGACTGTGGGCACTTTCAGGTGGAACAACTACTATGTCGCCATGTTATTACTTGCTGTGCTAACCAGCGTCTTGATTGACAATTGTATGTGCATGATGTGTACAAGATGACAGAGGTTCGTAAGGTCTATAGATTTGAGTTTATACCATTAGGCGATCCAAAGACATGGCCTGCTTATCCGGTCGCTAATCCCACCTTGAGGCGAACGTCGAAAGGTCGTCCCAAATTGACCCGATACCTGACTAAAATGGACTAACGCGACATGCATGGTCCTCGGATATGTCGTCTCTGTGGCAGACAGGGTTATAGTCGGAGTCGATGTCCTCAGCGTGCTGGACCGAGTGGTACTGGTGACGATGATAGTTCCAAGATCTTTGTTAGTCTTTGTGTTTGTATGTTTAGGTTAATTTTATCAGTTAATGTTTTTTATGTTCGTCGTGTTTGTATTTTTAAATTAGGGTTTATCTATTAATATTTTTGATGTTCGTCGTGTTTGTATTGTTAGGTTAATATTATCATTTAATGCCTTTCTGAGTTAAACATGCAAAAGATTAACTAAGAATTACATTAACTCAATTCTGAAACCATAATTTAAAATTCGATTAGGTAAACATATAAAAGATTAACTAAGAATTACATTAACTTAATTCTAAAATCATAATTTAAAATTCGATTAGGTAAACATACAAAAGATTAATTAAGAATCACATTAACTTAATTCTTAATATTAAACTTAATTACTAAATCCCTGCTCACTTCTTTTGAACCATCTAGTTCAATCCCTTTCGCATGATGCCTTGAATGAATTGCGATGGAGTAAACCTATCAGGTGAATTTCATTCTGTCCGTAGTTCATATGGGTGACCCCGAACTGAATCATTGACAGCCGGAGTGGCCGACTCACCTGCCTCTGCCACTGTAGATGCACCGAGGTTGTACTCGTCAACAACCTCGAATCCCACATACAGCTCAATGAAACCATTATGACATGACACCCGCCCTGAAGTGTGATTAGAAGCAAGCCCCCGCATACTCGAGGCCATATCTATTGATGTCTGATGTGGATGAGCCAACTCAGACGATGAAGGGATAGTGGTTAAATCTGGACAACCACCCAAACCAACGTTGACCCGTTGCTGTATTTGGTCATCCCCATGACCGTCAACAGGAATCTGCGATGGGATAGACAGAAAGTCAACCCATTCCTGTCCGGGCTGAATGTGATGTATGTTCTGATTATGCTGGCTGGACTGACCCTGTTGGCTGTGCTGAGAGTGCTGGCTGTGCTGACTGTGCCCACTGTGCTGAGAGTGTCGATTGTGTCCACGGTGCTGACTGTGTCCACTATGCTGACTTATTTTAAAGATAAAAATTACCAAATTTTAAGGATAAAAATATCTCGTTTTTCTAATCATGCTTGCAAAAAATCGCATCAAAATTCAATCTCTAAAGTATTCATTTGGAAATAAATGTTTAATGTTGGATATTTTTGTTTCATTTTAAAATTATTTGAGGATATTTTTGTCGATAGCAAAATTTGAGTGTATTTTTATTAGCAACAAAACTATTCGAATGCATTTTTTGTAGTTTACTCTAAATAAAATAAAACCACATAAATGGTAAAACTTACAATTGAGCAATGTAATGGAGGAGATCATCACTGGCAAAATACTGAATAGTAATGTCGACCAAGTGGCCGCAGTTTAGGCAGATTGCATGGTGGAAGAGCCTATCCAAGTGTTATGCCATGTGTACGGATCCATGGATATGGTCTGCCAGAATGTGCAGACTTGACTGGCAATTGTGAGTACTTCTATTGCCCCATTTTGGCAAATATCATTTGAATCACGTCTTTTGGAAGATCCGCCCACTTCCTCAAGTAATTAGGGGTGGCAAACAGTTCAAAATCTGTCGGATCGACTCGCGTAACTCCCCAAAAGAAGACAAGTTAGACTAGAAATTTGAGACCGCTATAATAAAAAAGTCCGCTTAACTTGAACCGCCTAATTCATGAATTTTGGTGGGTTTCAGTGGAACAGGATTATCCGCTGGGCCCGCCATTCAATGATTTTGTTTCAAAAAAATTGGTTAATAATTATGTTTATTAGATATTTAGAATTATAAAAATTTTAGTAGTTGTGAATTTAAAAATTATAATTTTTTGTTTAAAAATTATAAATTTATTAAAATATTTATGAAATTATATTTTTTTTAGTATTTAATTATTTTTAAAAAATTGGCGGGCTTGAGTGGCCAACTCGCCAATCCACTATTAAATAGAGTAGAGTAAAAATTTAAGATCGTTCAATTAAGCGGAGTGGGGCGGACTAACTCGTTTGTCACTCCTACCAATAACGGGGCTTTCATTTTATTGAATGAAACGAAGATTCAATTTGGCTTTGATTATTATACTCATCATCACTTTTATGATTCCTTTCTTTTATATTTGCCCTAGGATTTTGATTTTGATAAAAAGTGTCTTTGTATGATAGTTATCATTTTAATAATTTTTAGTTATTAATTTTACATAAAAATAACTACACATGAATTTTTACTTTTTAATTTTTGACTTTTGTTGATTTTAGGTGGAAGAGAGTTGACTAGTAGCAATAGTCGTAGAGAAGGAAAATAAATAATAAATCTCTTATGTGTTGCTCGATATGACAAAGCAGTATCTCTGTTGCAATTGGGAATCTTGTTTTTATGTATGGCATTCCTTCATGAAACAGTGTTGGCGGTTAGGTTGATATGGTATTTATCAAATTTTTTTTTATGAAATTTAAATTTTGAAATTATAACTATTTCACTCATTTTAGGGGATTTTGGTGAATAAAAGATATAAGAAAGAGAATATAAAAATATTTTAAATCTTTGGAGCTGATATCGTAGTTAATTTATTTTGGAGGTTAAGTTTCTACTTTGTACGCTTCAACCCTTAGAAGAAAGGTAAAGTTCATATGTAGTATTGTTTTTATATAAAGTTGCTGGTTGAGTATATTAGATAATTTAACATATTTGACTAAATTATTATCTAATAACTCTCAATTATCAACTTCACATAAAGATAAGTATATGCGAGTATTCACCTAAAAAAATATTACACTTGCTCAATTTCTAGCGCCTCAACAATACAATGCAAATACAGTCAAGAAAATGGTATGATGCTTGTGCCTTTGGCACAATTTCTATTTATTCTCAGTTGTTAGATTATAGTTTTGATTTGATAAAATTTTTACTTTTTAAAAGTAATTTATAATAATTAGCTTTCAAAATATAGTTTTTTAAATATTGTAGCATCTATGTTTGGTAATTTAAATTAAAAATAGCTTTCACTAATTACAAGCAATAACAATTGTATTTGGTAAAATAATTTTTAAACTTTAAAAATATTATAATAGACATTAATATAAGAATTAAATTTAGATATTAATTAATGTATTACCTTATATTAGACTTTTTTTATTTTGATAAACACAACAAAATGTGGCAGTATAAAGCTTATTAGAAAGCCTTTTAGGGTTAAAAAAAAATGCTCTGCTAGAGTTTCTCTGATAAGATTTCTTATCACGGTTGATCTCATATCAATTACCAAAATTTAAATTTCATTGTACTCCATAGGGAGTAATAGATGCTCATAGAAGAGGAAAGAATGCGGAGAGAGATGATACTATAGGAGAAGATGAGGAAGGGGTTAGCTTCTTTGATAAAAATAAGGTAGAAGAGAGTTAAAAAATCTGTGCCAAAAGTTTAGTAGGTAGAGTCCTAGCTAATAGGTCATTTAGTGAAGATACAATTAAAGGAGCAATGAGAGCAATTTGGTCTCAATCAGAGAGCTTTGAGGTACTGGATTTAGGGAGGAATGTCTTTCAATACATTTCTGAAAAAGAAACTGAATTATTAAGCATTGAAAGAGGAGCTCTCTGGTTATTTAATAATTATTTGATTAATCTGAAGAGATGGTCTGAAGACTTTGATGTAGAACACAATGACATTTTTAGTTTCGATATGGGTACAACTATGGAAGATTCCAGAGCAATATAAAACAAAAGAGCTTGGGAGAAAAATAGGAGAAAATATGGGAAATGTGATCAAAGTGGATTTTTTCTCAATAAAAAAAAGAAAAATCAAATTCTAAAAGTGAAAATCAGGTTGGATGTCACCAAGCCACTTAAAAGGTCGTTGAGGATAGCAATCTAAAAAAAGTTATTAAATTATCTGCCATGTATGAAAGAATAGGATATTTCTGCAATTATTATGGATATTTAGTCCACAAAATAAGGAGTTGTGGGAGGTTTCTGGAGGATTCGGTGAAGGGGGTGGTTATGGAGGAAAGGTGGGGGTAGCTGGCTGAAAGTAGAACAAACAGGTTGGAGAATAATGGGTCAAAAGGAAAACTCAAATTCTAATAGGCCAAGAATTGAGACTAGCCTAAAAGAAAAGTCTTATAGACCTATACGAGTTAATCTGTTAAAAGAATTTGCTAATTTATCTTTGTAGAAGAGTAAAGGAAGAGAAGAAGTTGAATCATGCTTATCAACTGGTCGAATAGGAGGTGCAGGAAAAATGGGGAGTGGAGGAGAAGATGGTTCTAATGAAAGTCAAATTCTAAGAAAGCGTAATGAACTGAATGAAACAACCAACAAGAAAATTGTGGCTCCGCCAATCCCAAAAAAAGTATAATGCAGGCGGTGATAGATCTAGAAGCTGCAGCAAGCCCTGATTTTCACATTGGCAAAAAATCCAATGAAAAACATCAGAAATGTAGAACAATGAAACTAAAACATTTAGCGAGAAAGTCAGGTGAGGGAAGTAGTAGTAAATTGAGTGGTGAAAAAAGAAAAAATGCTGTCGTGAAAGAGGAAGCAAGGCTGAAGAAACAATCCAATAAAGATGAGAATCAGCTGTAACCCAAATGGGGGCACTCTAAGGCATATGAAGACAGTGATGTGGAACTGTCAGAGCTTGAAAAATTCTCTGATAGTTTACAACATACAAGAGATCTAAAGATCTCATTTTTCCGAGATTTTATTTCTATGTGAAACTAAAAATATTTTGCCATTTGTGACTAGTCATTGTAAGAAATGGCGTTTTGAATTATGCATTGTGTGGAACCACAAGGGACTACGAGAGGCTTAGTATCAACTTGGAAGAATAATGCCGACATAGTGTTGTAGAGGTATGAAAACTACTTTATTCATTGTGTAAACTCCGGGTAATTAGTATATAAGTAACCCATAAATTAATTATTATCTTAAAAAATTAGAAAATTAAATTTGATCATTTAGAAAGGTAGAAACAATTAAAATATGAATTTTAACACTAATTTTAAAGGTTTTGACCTAAAATTGAGCCAAACAGACCCAACCTTTTAGACCAGGCCCTAACCAGGCCCAAGGCCCAACATACAAAACATGTAACTCAGTTCACTTTCCTCCATTCTTTCATTTTCCACGCTGATCAAAGGGGGAAGGGGGAGGAGTATGAACTCAAACCCTTGCTCCAAAAACTCAATTTCACATAACTTTCAATCCGGAGTTCCGATTGACGAGCCGTCAGCGACCACGCATTCGAGTCGGAATTCTCTACAAAATCCACTAAACAATTTTGTAAGAAAATTGTATTTTCTCACCCAGTCTTCTCCTTTTCAGTTTCAAAATTCTTAGGTTTTGGTATTGAGAAATTGAATAATTTTTATGGTTTAGGTGAACTCTAACAGGGGGTAATCACTGGATTTTGCCCGTTTGACTCATGAATAAGGTAAGAACTTGTTAACCCTAGTGAATAATTGGATTAGTGAGCCCTATAATGATTGTCATGATGTTGTGGTAGATTGTATTCTTGTTGAATTGGAGTTCAATTTGGTGGTTTGGAACGACCTTCGGGTGTTTGGGCTTGCGGCATTGGAAATTGTGACTTGGCACTTGTGAAGGAGAGGCAATTTGAGGTGTTTTTGGCTAGGGAGGAATTAGCCAGGATATTGTTTTTCTTACTCGTAGATAAAGTGTAACGTTACGTGAAAACTTAGGCTAGTTGACCGTATGATAAGTTGGATTATGTGAACTTGTTAATGTTTAGTAACCCTGGTGGTAATGTTTAGTTTATTATAAAAATGTGTTATCGGATGATGGTTATGATGATGATAGATTGATGTATATGAAATATAGTTGATTGTTTAATTGGGTGAGGAAATTGTTGAATGTATATATGGAATTGTTGAATGATTAAAAGAATAAAATTTGGTATTAGGGTGAGGTGAGGTGGTTTGAAGGTGTATGTGTATGTTTGGGGAGTTTTGGTGTTGTTTTGATTATAAAACGTTGATTTGAAATTGAAAATGTGGAAAGATTAGAGGTTTTGGGATTTTTGGTAAAACTTGATTTTTGACCAACTTTGGCGCCCCACAACTCGGCTTCCGGACCCCTAAATTTTGTCAAACTTATTTCAAATAAAAATTGGCATGCACACGCAATGCGAACATAGTCCCGCATACGCGAACCTGCTAAATTGAATGCTCGTGTACGTGGGCGGCACACGCTACGCGAGAAGTTCCTTTTGTTTTGCCCTCTCGCGTACGCGGCTATAAACTCGCATACGCGAGACCCCTGTTTTGGCTAAAAGTAAGATTTTTTTCAAACTAAACCAATTCTCTAACTTTCCAAACTTCTTTTACACTTGTTTAAGGTCTGTTAGTGAGCCTTTAAGCCTTAGAATGAGGATGAATCTGTTAAATAAATTGAGGAGATATTTGGAAGGGTTTTGCGAAGTGTTAACTGAATTAATGAGGCAGTGGCATTATCCACCTACTCCAGGTAAGAGATGAGAAAGAAAAATGATGAAAACTGAGTTAATTATAAATTTTGAATGAATATGAAAGAATTGAAATGATATTGAGAATGAAGGATGACGAAGATTGAATTTGAATGAAGGATGATGAGGATTGATATTGAAGTATGATATTTGAATGAATTGAATGATATTGAGATATATGTGACCGGGTAAGAGGTGGTGGCATTGTCCATTCGCTCTAGGTATAAGTTGAGACTCCAGGTAAGATACAGTGGTGTTATCCACTTGCTTCGGGTAAGAGTTCAAGACTACGAGTAAGATGCAAGGGTTGAGTTCTGTCACCACTTGCTCCGAGTTGAGAACTGTAACACCTCCTGGGTAAGAGGCAAGAGTGAGGTTGTCCTCTGCTCCGGGTACGCGGGTAAGATGCAAGAGTTGCGGTTTGATCCAACTTGCTTCGTGTTTGGTGTTCTGTCCAAGGTTAACTACTGGACATGTCGGGTTTGGCTTTATAACCGATAGATGAGACGCATTGGCCATAGGACAGACATGCATAATGTGCATTTGTGTGATTTGTTTAAGTATGCTTTGTTCTAGCTTACTTAATTATTTAACTGTAATTAATTGCTACTTGTCCTATCTGTTGTAACTGCTACCTATACTTGTGTTTTCTTTTATTGCATTGTATGTGTTTACAACTGAGAGATCTCTCATGCTGGTGGAGGTGACGCTGAGGGTAGTTCCACCGATGTTTCGGAGGGTTAGAAGAGACAAAAAGTAAAGTATTAGGTTAGAAATGGATTTAGAACTTGAATACCTTATATATCTTACCTAATTTATGATTTAGAATACTTTCTTAAGTTTAATTCTGAGTGTCGGAGTTCTAGGAATGCCTCTGACTTTCTCGGGACCTTATATATTATATATGTGGACATCTTTACCATACTAAGAACCTCTGGTTCTCATTCTATACGTATTTTTTATTTTTCAGATGTAGAACGTGAGACACCTCGTTGAGCATGCTGGACAACTCTTTCATAAGCGAAGATCTACTTTTTTGGGCTGTTTATATCATGTATTTAGATATATATGTGTACCTTCTCCGATCTTATATAAAAACATGTTTTGTCCCTCCTAGAGGTTGACTTTGGAGAATTAGGATTTATATTTTTGTCTGTTGGATTACTATTGGGTTGTATATGTATATATATTCTAGTCGGCCTTTGCTTTCCAGGTCTCTCTTGGTTCTCTGTATAAGCTTTCTGTCTTTTCATTTCTCGTGAGCGTTGTATTTTTTGTTTTGTTTTGATCGTACACTTCTTTTTCAAGAATCCTAGTTATAATTCTTTTCAACTATATTATATAAGCATTTTTATTTTTAGAGGTCGTAGCGCCTTGTCACCTCTGTTTTACGTCCTAGGCGTAAAGCTCTGTGTGGTAGAGTGTTACACATTGGAGGTGGGAGGATCGAATAGGAGGGAAGGTTTGGAATATGGTTGGAATACACTTCCATAGTGATAAAGGACAGCGAAACCAACAATATGAGTTGTTAAATCTATTGACAACCTTAGAAGGTAACTATGTGGTTTTAGGAACCTTAAACGCTATAACAGCGTACCATGAAAATGAGGGTGGGTGAATGAAAGTGAGACTGTCTATTGAAGGATTTAATAATTTCATAAACATGGGAGGAATGATGGATATGGGGTTTGAAGGCTATAGATTTACCTGGAATAATCAACAGTATGGAGAAAATTTAGTCAGAGAACAGCCGGACAAATGTTTAGCCATCCCAAGCTAGTTGGAAGCCTTCTCCAGAGCTGTTGTCATCCATTTAAATAATCAAAGATCCGATCATAGACTGATCATGTTAATCACAGAGGAGGAGCAGCGAAAAATAAAAGGGTGTTTTAGGTTTTAGGAGAGGAGGTGTGAGGAAGAGGAAGTGGGGCAGATTGTCCAAAATGGGTGATAAACCACTATTTTATGGTTTATATTGTGTTTAATTGTGTGGTTTTATCAAATTCTTACCCACTTATTCATATGATTAGCGTGCATTTATAATTCCTTCCCGAAATTACTTCATGGTTAAAAACTTACTTCCTAGAGACTTTTAATTTTGTATTTTAATTCTCCTTTATTCCATTCAATGCCGTGATCTGTGTGTCAAGTGTTTCAGGTTTTATAGGGCATGAATGACTTGGAGATTGGAAAGGAAGCTTGTAAAAAATGGAAGGAAAACAAGAAATTAAGGAGATGACCAGCGAGAAGTGACGCAGACGCATGGCTCACGCAACCGCGCGGATTGGAAACTGCACACGTGACGCGAATGCGTGGACAACGCGCACGCGTGGCAAGGCAAAACGCTGGATGACGCAAACGCATGAATGACGCAATCGCGTGACATGCGCGATCTGCAGAATCTGCAGAATTCGCCGGGGGCAATTTTGGGCCCTGTTTTGACCCAGTTTTCGGCCTAGAAAAGCAGATTAGAGCCAGGGAACATGTTGAGACAGAAGACAACATTCATTCGGCATAATTTTAGTTTTAGATCTAATTTTACTCCTCCTTTAGGTTTTCTCTCTACACATTCATAGTTCTTAGGATTTTAATTTTATTGTTTTTTGGACTGGGATATTGAGAAGAGTTATTACTTCCGTCAAGACTTCGTCATTCCAGTTTGTTTCCTTACTTGTTACTTACTCTTCTATATCCTTCATTTACTCAGAATTATTACTGGATTATTTTTAGAATTTATTAATACAAGAACTATTTCTATTTTAATTGATCCTTTTGATTATTATTTATCATGTCTTTTAATATTTTCCTTTCTTATTTCGTGGATTTTACAATCATAATGAGCGAGTAGTTCTATAACTTGATTGGGAGTTGATTGACAGGAGGACCTTGAGTTGGATGCTCAAGAGTAAAATTATAGTTGGGTTTCGCGTTAGGTCGCCCTCTAATCACTGACACTAGTCCTTCCCAAGAGAGAGGATTAGAACTTGTGAATAGAAATTGACTTCCAACTTGCTTAACTTTCCTTTACCTGGTAAAGGATAACTGAGCCAGCAACCTTTAATTATCACTTTTATCTTGAGAGAACTCCATCAAGGATAGGGCTTCCAACTAATCTACTCCCGGTCAAGGTTTTTATTTAAATTACATAACTTCTCTGATTTAATTTCCTGTTTATCAACTCAAACCATTTTTAGAAAATATTTGATTAATAAAATAGCACATCTTTCTACAACTCGTTGGGAGACGACCTGGGATTCATACTCCCAGTATTTTAATTTTAATTTTGTGACAACCCCTTCTAAATTGATAAGCGAATTTTTGGTTGGTTAAGAACTGTACTTGCAACGTATCTCTCATAACAATTTCTTAACTCGCCAGTTTCGGCCACGTCAATTTTTGGCGCCGTTGCCGGGGAGTTGCAATAGAGTGCTAAGTTATTGATTGGAATTTATTTATTTGCATTTTATTTTATTTTGCTACTATGAGCTGCATGTTTCTTTCATTAAATGACGCGTTCACTTCCTGATCCAAGCTTTCCAGTATTTGATCCTGAGATTGAAAGAACTATTTCACGTATAAGGCAAGCTCGGCGTAGGTTAGTCCTCTCTGGGGGCGGATCTGAAACGTCACTTGAGGAAGAAACAAGCCCCCATTCTACTGATTCGGTTGATTCACGCGCAGGTGACATGGCAGCACCTAGGAGAGTTACTATCCAGGAGGTTGGAGCCCCTGATTTTACAATGCAACCATTTCAAGCGCATCACCCAGCAGTGGCTACAGATTTTGAAATAAAGACTGCACTGCTCAACTTGATGCCTAAGTTTCATGGCTTACCTGCTCAAGAGCCTATCAAGAGGGATTTCCAAGCAGCCTGTTCCACTGTCAGGCGTGACGGTGCAAATGAAATTTCTATTTCGTTAAAAGCTTTCCCATTTTCTCTTGAGGGAAAGGCGAGAGAGTGGTACTACACTCAACCCACAGCAACTGTTTCTGACTGGAATACGCTCAGAAGAGAATTTTTGGAAAAATTCTTTCCAGCTGAAGTTACTGACAAACTGAGGAAAGACATTTCCATGATTGTTCAGGACGAATTTGAGACTCTCTACGAATACTGGGAGCGCTTCAACAACCTTTTGGAAGAATGCCCCCACCATATGATTGACAAGATAGTGTTGCTCGGCTACGTCACACAGGGCATGAGGCCCCAAGATAAGATCACATTGGAAAGTGCTAGCAATGGTTCTATGAAAAAGTACAAGATCACTGAGGAGGCATGGCAATTATCAGCGACTTGGCTGAATCTACTAGGAATCACAGGCAAAAACAAGGCCGGTCAAAAGCTGTTGCAGAGGTATCTTCTAGCAAGGAAACTACTGCTCTGACTCAGAGTATATGTGAAATGACCAACTTACTGAAGCAGATGTAGTTGAGTCAACAACAAGCACAGCAAAGCCAACAGTTAGTCCCACAGAGAGTGTGTGGGATTTGTGCTGATTATAGCCATTATACTGATGAATGTCTGCAGCTCCAGCAGGAAGACAACACTATGGTAGGCACTCATAACTTCTATGACCGCCCCAACCAAGGGTACAATCAAGGTGGCAGTTACAAGCATGGATGGCAGGACAATTCTAACCAAGGTTGGAGAGATAATTCTAACCAGAATTGGAGGGACAACAATAACAGAGGAGGCAGAGACAATCAAGGATATTAGAGGTGGAATAATAACAACAACAGGCAGCAGAACTAGAACCAGCCTTACAGAGCACCTCACCTGAGGCAGTCCCAAGGACCACAGCACAACCAACAACAAGTTCTGCAGATCGCTCAATCTAATTCCTCTCTGAGTGAAGAGGCGCTTCAATCCATTGTGCAAGGACAAAAGAATGTGGAAAGTTCAGTTAATGGCCTCGCAGCCGCTATACAAGCTCTCATCTCTCAGCTAGCTTCACCCAACACTTCAAACACTCAACATGCAAGCTCCAGTGGAATTCCTTCTCAACCCTTACCCAATCCAAAGGGTGGCATCAATGCCATCACCCTAAGGTCTGGAACCACATTGCAAGAGAGGAATCAGGAGGAGCCAATCCCATCAGAACACGCCTCAGCTGAAAAGGTGGTGGAAGTAGAGGATACTGAAGAGGAAGAGGACATGGTTGAAGAGGTAGAGGCTCAACCACAGAAAGAAGCACCAAAGGATTCAGACACTGCAGAAAACACCCTCCCTATTCCATTTCCACAAATTGCTAGGAAGCCCAGGAAGCAGATGGAACTTGATCCCAAAATGGTAGAAATATTCAAAAAGGTTGAGGTAACTGTTCCCCTTTTTGATGTTATTCAGCAAGTACCTAAATATGCAAAGTTTCTAAAAGATTTATGTATACATAAAGACAAAATTAATGAATTAGAAACTATTCCTTTAGGTAGTTCTATATCTGCTTTAATGGGAGGTATACCTGAAAAGTATAGTGATCCACGTCCATGTATGGTTAATTGTACTATTGGTGGTGCGATATTTTCTGACTGCATGTGTGATCTAGGAGCATGTGTTAGTATAATGCCTTTGTCTATATATGATACTTTGAGGCTCCCTCCCTTAAAAAGGTTGGCAGCTCGTTTTGTGTTAGCAGATAAAAGTATTATTACAGTGGTTGGAGTTGCTGAAGATGTATTAATGAGCATTAAGGGACTCACATTTCCCATTGACTTCTACATTCTGGAAATGCCCCCTAATGACTTAGGAAGGCCATCATCAATCCTGCTTGGAAGACCATTCCTGAAGACTTCAAAATTCAAGCTGAACGCATTTTCTGGAACTTATTCTTTTGAAATAGATGGCAGAATAGTGAAATTCAGTTTAAATGGAGCTATGAAGCACCCTCCGGATGACCTTTCTATCTCCCAGTGTGACATCATAGATGAAACCGTGGCTGAAGTCCACCAGGAGGAGTTAGAAGAGAAGTACACAGGACAAGGTCCAAGTGTGGGGACACTCTTGGAGGACAATGAGGGCACTTTACCATTATCACCAGCCCCAGATAATCCAGAACCTGACCATGAGCAGAAATTGGAATTAAAGCCCCTCCCTCCACACCTCAAGTATGCTTACCTTGAGGACAAGCAGAGGTTTTCAATAATTATTGCAAGAGAACTCACTCCCTAACAAGAAGAACAGCTACTCAATGTGCTGAGGAAACACAAGAAAGCAATTGGATGGAGCCTGGCGGATATAGTAGGCATCAGCCCTGAAGTCTGTGAGCACAGAATATTCCTAGAAGAGGGAGAAAAGCCTGTCTGTCAACCTCAGAGAAGACTGAATCCCACCATCTTAGAAGTTGTCAAGAAAGAAGTGACCAGGTTACTTGAAGCATATATTATTTACCCCATCTCAGATAGCGAATGGGTCAGTCCAGTACAAGTGGTGCCCAAGAAGTCTGGAATTACAACAGTAAGAAATGAGCATGGAGAGCTTCTGACAACTAGAGTGCAAAATTCATGGAGAGTTTGCATTGACTATAGGCGTCTCAACCAAGCCACTCGCAAGGATCATTATCCCTTGCCATTCATTGATCAGATGCTTGATCGCCTGCTAGGTAAATCCCATTATTGTTTTTTAGATGGTTATACAGGCTATTTTCAAATCCATATAGCTCCTGAAGATCAGGAAAAAACTACTTTTACATGTCCTTTTGGAACTTATGCTTATAAGAGAATGCCCTTTGGCTTGTGCAATGCACCAGCTACTTTCCAAAGGTGCATGATGAGTCTTTTCTCTGACCTTATTGAGGACTGTATGGAGGTTTTTATGGATGATTTTAGCGTTTATGGTGATTTATTTAGCCTTTGCTTGGATAGTTTATCTAGAGTATTAGATAGATGTATCAGTATGAATCTTGTATTGAATTTTGAAAAATGTCACTTTATGGTTAAACAAGGGATTGTACTAGGACATGTTGTGTCTAATACTGGAATTTCTGTAGATCCAGCAAAGGTGGATGTTATTTCTAGTTTGCCTTACCCCTCCTCTGTGAGGGAAGTCCGTTCGTTCTTTGGCCATGCAGGTTTTTACCGAAGATTCATTAAGGACTTTAGTAAGGTAGCACTTCCCTTATCCAGGCTACTGCAGAAAGATATTGAGTTCGAGTTCAGTGAGGATTGCAAACAAGCGTTTGATAAGCTGAAGACTGCCCTGACTCAAGCTCCAATTGTTAGAGGACCTGACTGGAGCCAGCCATTTGAAATCATGTGCGATGCTTCCAACCATGCAGTATGAGCAGCGCTGGCTCAGCGTGAAAGTAAGGACCCTTTTGTAATTGCTTATGCGTCTAAGACTTTAGACACTGCTCAGTCTAACTACACTACTACTGAAAAAGAGCTTCTTGCTATTGTTTTTGCTATGGATAAATTCTGAGCCTATTTACTTGGTACTAAAGTAGTAGTGTACTCTGACCACGCAGCTCTAAAGTATTTATTAGCTAAAAAGGAGTCCAAACCAAGGCTTATACGTTGGATACTGCTACTACAAGAATTTGATTTAGAATTTAAGGATAGGAGTGGTAACCAGAATCTAGTGGCAGACCACTTGAGTTGCCTTGAGCATATTAAGGATACCGCTACTCCTATAAATGATAATTTCCCGTTTGATGGCTTACAAGCAGTATCTGAAGTAGTCCCTTGGTATGCGCCTGTAGCTAATTATCTAGTTAGCCGCACCTTTCCTCCAAACTTTACTAAGCATCAAAGAGACAAGCTGAAAAGCGAGTCCAAATATTATATATGGGATGACCCATATTTATGGAGATGTGGCACTGACCAGGTAATTAGATGGTGTGTGCCTCAATTAGAATTCCAGTCCATTTTAGAGGCCTGTCACTCATCTGAGAGTGGAGGACATTTTGGCCCTCAAAGAACAGCTAGAAAAAATTTAGACTATGGATTCTGGTGGCCTACCCTTTTTAAAGACGCTGTTGAGTTTTGTAAATCTTGTTCCCCATGCCAAAGGTTTGGTAATATATCCAAGAGGGATGAGATGCCTCAATAGACTATACTTTTCTGTGAAATTTTTGATGTTTGGGGTATTGACTTCATGGGTCCATTCCCGAATTCTAATGGTTATTTTTATATATTGTTAGCTGTAGATTATATTTCTAAATGGGTGGAAGCAATTCCTACCCGCACTGATGATGCTGACACTGTTGTTTTCTTTGTTAGAAACCACATTATTTGTCGCTTTGGATCACCACGAGCAATCGTGAGCGATCAAGGCACCCATTTCTATAACAGGAGACTAACATGTTTACTGAAGAAGCATGGAATAGTTCATAAAGTGGCAATAGCCTACCATCCCCAGACTAATGGGCAAGCTGAGGTGTCCAATAGAGAGATAAAAAGTATATTGCAGAAGATAGTCAAACCTAATAGAAGAGACTGGAGCACTAGGCTACAAGATGCACTCTGGGCATACAGAACTGCATACAAGACACCCATCGGGATGAGCCCCTTCCGCTTAGTTTATGGAAAAGCCTGTCACCTCCCAATTGAGGTAGAGCACAAAGCCTTTTGGGCAGTAAAGGAGTGCAATATGGAATTTGAGAAGGCCAGAACTGAGAGAAAGTTGCAACTGCAGGAATTAGAGAGCCTACGCCTAGAAGCTTATGAGAACTCAAGACTGTACAAGGAAAAGATGAAGGCTGTGCATGATAAGCACATCAAGAGGAGAGAGTTCCAACCTAGGGACTTTGTCCTCCTTTACAACTCTAGACTGAGACTCATGCCAGGCAAGTTGAGATCAAGATGGGAAGGTCCATATAGAGTGGAGAAGGTTGATCCATACGGAGTTTTCCACTTGAGTCATCCTTCAAGCTCTGAATTCATCAAAGTTAATGGACATCGCTTAAAGCTATATCATGGTGCGAAGGCGAAACCCAGGGAGCTAGAGATCTTTCTCTTGGAGGATCCACCCACAGCAGAAGACTGAGCTAGTGGAGCGTCCAACTTAAGGACGTTAAAGCAAAATGCTGGATGGGAGACAACCCACCATGGTATGATCGTTCCTTTATTTATTCTTAGTTTTCTTTTTCAATAACTCTTCTCTTTATTAGCACATTTAGTTTGCATCTGCATTTGCGTATTTTTAATTTAAAAAAAAGGGGGGGGGGGGCACGCGACGCGACAGCGTCGCCGACTCATCCGCGTCGCATGCGAGTAAGGAAGAAAATGCAATCGAATAGAAAATCACGCGAGAGTGTGGCTGGAGGCGTGCCTTTGGCACAAATCACCCCACGCGACTGCGTTGCTGATGCGTCCGCGTCATGTGGGAGAATTGCCTTCCACGCGTCCGCGTCACCCACGCGGATGCGCGACCTGAAAATCGACGTAAGAGAGGGTGCATGGCAGCAAGTTGGGCTGGAATGAGGCTGGACTGGCGCTAGTCGCACAAGCCCTACCACGCGAACGCGTGCCGCACGCGTCCACATCGTACCCAAACATTGACCATCAACGCGATCGTGTCCTCCACGCGAACGCGTCACCCTGGAATTTGACAAAAATGAATTTTGAACAGAGAGTTGTGCGAGCGCGAGGGCAGCACACAACGAGTCACGCGTCCGCGTGACCGACGCGACCGCGTCAATTTGTATAAGCGCAATTCGCGCGAACGCATACCCCACGCGTCCGCGTCGCTTACGCCGCACAGCTTACCCTAATATGCCAAAATATCTTATCTTTCTCTTCCCCAAATCCTACTTTTTCTTTTCCCTTCTTCTTTCTTTCTTTCTTCTTTCTTCATTCTTCCTTCTTTCTCACTTTCTACTTTTCTCTCTCTCACCACCATTATCAAGGTTTTTTTTCTTCTTCCCTCCTTACTTTTCTATTCTTGTTTTTATGTTATCTTTTTCTTTTCTTTTTACTTTCATTATTCATGTTTTCTTTTTTTCCTTATTTTTCTTTTAATTGGTGTTGGAAATTTATTTGAGTCCCTATTCTTTCCTATGATTTGCTTGTGGATTATTCAGGATTTGTTTGACAATTATATATTACTTTTTAAAGGGTTGCTTGCATGTTCAATTTATTATTTTCATTAGCTTATTCACCATACATGCTATGTGTTTGTGAAAATGCCCGTATGGCATTATGCACTATTTCTAGATTTCTTTTATTCTACTACTCTAAATGCCTGTTTTTCACAAAACCCTTTTTATTTCTTATTACTTTATTATAATTGTTATTACAAACACATTATTAGTTTGAAAGGCTTGGTAATCCAACATGGACATTGAATGCTTGATCTATGCTACTCATGCCTTTGCCTGCATGCTAATCAACACCATGCATTTAATTGTCATCATATGAACTTTCTATATTTCCATTTATGATTTTTCACATGTAGTCATGACCATGTGTTAACATCATTTATCTTTTAATGTGCATTAATTACCACCTTTCCCGTTCTCTTCCTTGCTCTAACCCTTGACATTTTAACATACTTTCCCTTTTCTTTCTTTTAGGATGGCCACCAAGAAAGGCAAGGAGAAAGCTACTCCCAAACCACCAGCAAGAAGAGGAACAAAGAGAGCATTAGTGGTAGAGCCATCTTCGACTGCAGTTAAGCCCTAAAAAAAAGATTTAAGAGGATTATAAAGGTTGATGAAAAGGAGAAAGCCTTCCCAGCAAAGGACACTGCGCGATTTCCTAATCGCTTCTGTGAGCAAATGTTTCCCATCCTGGCAGAAAGGAGTTACAACAACGAATACCTCCTTATCCTCCCGACCTGTATTGCTGAATTTGTTGAGCCGCAAATTGCACGAAGACAATGGGGTTTCCTACAGAGACAATCACGGCAGGTTAATCTTTCTTGGGTAGTCGAGTTCTACTCCAATTTTCACCTGCCAACCCTGCAGTCTGTCTATGTCGGACAGAAGCAAGTCCCCATTACAGAAGAGGCCATTCAACGAGCTTTAGATCTTCCCCCTACTCCAGAAGGACTGGACGCATTTCAAGAAGCCGCACTCAAGCGCCAGATGTACCAATTTGACTGGGACGTTGTTCTCAGAGTTATCGCACTACCTGGCAGCAGATGGATTTATGGATACCATCGTTCCCGCCCTAAGGGAATATCGGTCCGCACTTACCTTGGAGGCTCGCGTATGGGCACAGATTATGTCCCATTACGTCTTTCCGAGCACTCACGAGTCCTCCTTCACTGCAGACATGGCCGTTCTACTATGGTGCATCCTTACAGACCAGCCTTTGAACCTACCAAGACACATCTGGAATGCCATGGGACACGTACAAATTGCGGGCAACTTACCTTTTTCCGCCCTGGTCTTAGATCTTGTCTCAGCAGCCGGAGTCTCCTACAGAGCTGGGGACACCAAAGCCATGCTCCCCCGGGATGATCAGTATGTCCCTAACGGGAAATATATCAGACCTCCAGCAGCCACTACAAGCCAGCCTACTGAACCAGCTGAAGACATTCCTCCCTCAACACCACAAGCACCTACAACAAACCAACTGCTCCATCAGATACTTGACAGGTTGGATCGGCAGAAACACAAAGCAAAGCTCAGAGAGCATCGTAACAAGCGCCGATTCACATACCTCAAGGAGCTACTTAAAGGAAAATACAGAGACTCAGACACCCCAGACTCCACTTCCTTTACCAGCACAGGGAGCCATGACGGTCCCGACTGTGGAGATATTACTACCAGCCCACCTTTGTTCCTGACAGATGGCACCAAGGACGGTGCAAAGCCTTAAGTGTGGGGAGGTCGGTGAGTACCTGATTTCCAGAGGTAATTTCTCTTCCCTAACACCAATAAAATAGGATATTTAGTTAGTTTTTCTTTTGTAGAATAGGATAGATTGCATAGTAATAGATTAGTTGCATGCATGTTCTACTTGATTGAAAAGACAATAAGTTTCTTCTAAGACCCTATTTTTAGAATAAAATTTCACTAATTTTAATCTAAACTTTTATGTTAAATTTGCTTGAAGTTATATTTGGAACATGGTTTTTGAGCTAAAGAACACACAACCTGTGAGACTTTGAGCTTAAATACATGGTTACATTATTTAACCATAATTATTTTATTCTTGTGTGTTTACTTCTCTATGATTGTAATTTATATTTTGTTTCATCCTATATGTCCAATGTTTAATATATTTATATGCTTGCATATGATTGAGGCCATTATTTGTTTAGCTCACTTATCCAAATTAAGCCTACCCCTTAAGTTATCTTTGTTAGCCACTTTGAGCTTTTAAATCCCATTTGTTCTTTATTTTACCACATTACTAGCCTTAAGCGGAAAAACAATTATACATCCCAATTGAATCTTTGGTTAGCTTGAGGTAGAATTGTGTGTTAATTAAGTATGGAAAAATTGTGGGAACAAAAGATAATAAGGGAATGTGTCATGATAACATAATGGGAATTTGGGTGCCTACTCATGTGAAACTATAGAAAATTAAAAATCTATGTGCATTGATAAACTATGTTTACTTTTATTTAAAAAAATAATAAAATAAAATAAAATCCAAAAATATTCAATAATTAAATAAGGGACAAAAGTACCCCAATGCTAAGTTAAATTTCAAAGATCAATGCATATATGATAAAATTAAAATAAAAGTTGATACATGAGTAAGGAATGTGAAAGGGA
>NC_029788.2:26558415-26566766 GCF_000816755.2 Arachis ipaensis
TGGCCCCATTACAACCTTGAAAAGACCTCATGATGTTTGCATTGGTATATTAAATGTTGTTGATTGGTTAGGAGAAGAACAAAAATTAGAAAACATGATTAGAGAAGGATAGAGTGATTGTCCTATACACTAGAGAGATTAGAGTGTACATACATCATCAGTGAGGGTTCAATGCTTAAACTCTATGTTCCCTGTTTTCATGAGCTACCTTCTTGCATTTTTATCTGTTCTTACTGTATAAGAATTGAATTAGTGGAATCTGATCTGTAATTGTCTTGAAGAGCTTATTTACTTTTGACCAAGTGGACAAGAATCATATAGTTGCATTCACATATATATGTTGCATTACATTGCATGAGTTTTACATGTTCCTACTCATTTATTTTATCTCCTTCAACTAAGCATGAGGACATGCTAATGTCTAAGTGTGGGGAGGTTGATAAACCACTATTTTATGGTTTATATTGTGTTTAATTGTGTGGTTTTATCAAATTCTTACCCACTTATTCATATGATTAGCGTGCATTTATAATTCCTTCCCGAAATTACTTCATGGTTGAAAACTTGCTTCCTAGAGACTTTTAATTTTGTATTTTAATTCTCCTTTATTCCATTCGATGCTGTGATCTGTGTGTCAAGTGTTTCAGGTTTTATAGGGCATGAATGACTTGGAGATTGGAAAGGAAGCTTGCAAAAAATGGAAGGAACACAAGAAATTGAGGAGATGACTAGCGAGAAGTGACGCGGACGCATGGCTCACGCAACCGCGCGGATTAAAAACTGCACACGTGACGCAAATGCGTGGACGACGCACACGCGTGGCAAGGCAAAATGCTGGATGACGCAACCGCATGAATGACGCGATCGTGTGACATGCGCGATCTGCAGAATCTGCAGAATTCGCCGGGGGCAATTTTGGGCCCTGTTTTGACCCAGTTTTTTGCCCAAAAAAGCAGATTAGATCCAGGGAACATGTAGAGACAGAAGACAACATTCATTCGGCATAATTTTAGTTTTAGATCTAATTTTACTCCTCTTCTAGGTTTTCTCTCTACACATTCATAGTTCTTAGGATTTTAATTTTATTGCTTTTTGGACTGGGATATTGAGAAGAGTTATTACTTCCGTCAAGACTTCGTCATTCTAGTTTGTTTCCTTACTTGTTACTTACTCTTCTATATCCTTCATTTACTCAGAATTATTATTGGATTATTTTTAGAATTTATTAATACAAGAACTATTTCTATTTTAATTGATCCTTTTGATTATTATTTATCATGTCTTTCAATATTTCCCTTTCTTATTTCGTGGATTTTACAATCATAATGAGCAAGTAGTTCTTTAACTTGATTGGGAGTTGATTGACAGGAGGACCTTGAGTTGGATGCTCAAGAGTAAAATTATAGTTGGGTTTCGCGTTGGGTCGCCCTCTAATCACTGACACTAGTCCTTCCCAAGGGAGAGGATTAGAACTTGTGAATAGAAATTGACTTCCAACTTGCTTAACTTTCCTTTACCTGGTAAAAGATAACTGAGCCAGCAACCTTTAATTATCACTTTTATCTTGAGAGAACTCCATCAAGGATAGGGCTTCCAACTAATCTACTCCCGGTCAAGGTTTTTATTTAAATTACATAACTTCTCAGATTTAATTTCCTATTTATCAACTCAAACCATTTTTAGAAAATATCTGATTAATAAAATAGTACATCTTTCTGCAACTCGTTGCAAGACGACCTGGGATTCATACTCCCAGTATTTTAATTTTAATTTTGTGACAACCCCTTCTAAATTGATAAGCAGATTTTTGGTTGGTTAAGAACTGTACTTGCAACGTATCTCTCATAACAATTTCTTAACTCGCCAGTTTCCGCCACGTCAATGGGTGGAAAGAAGGTGTGTAGGGGTCTCCAATGTTCCAATTATTCTCAAAATTGAAAAGATGCAGACACCGATTGGTGGAATAGCAAAACATAAAAGCAGTAACTCTTTGACAAAAATCAATCATACCAAACTGCCCCTTGAAGAAGAAAAAAAATAAGGGTGCTCAAGCGGACAAAAGTCAGATCATGGTGCTGGAGGAGGAATTGGCAGGAGGATACTTAAAAGAAGAATGGTTCTGGTACGAAAAAGCAAGAGTTCAATGACTCAACTATGGTGATCAAAATACAATATTTTTTCCATTATTTAGAACCTAGAAGATGAATATGGAGTTTTGCATTTAGATTTGGAAGGAATTCGTAATGTTGCCCAGAGGTATTTTGAATCTATTTTTCATTCAGGTGTCATGGAGGACACTACAGATGTTATATCTACTATGAGAAAGAAAATAACAGGACAAAATAACTAGATGCTTACTAGGCCAGTAACTGAGGCCAAAGTGAAAAAAATTGTTTTTTCAATGAATCTATTTTCAGCTCTGGGAGATGATGGTTTTACAACGAAATTTTTTTAATTTTTCTGAAATACTATCAAAGAAGATACAATAAAGGCAGTGATGAGTTTTTTCTCAAGTGGCAAAATGCTCAAATCATTCAACCATTCTCATATTTGTTTGATTCTAAAAATTCCTAATGCTCCGACTATGGCCTAGGTACAATCAATAAGTCTTAGCTCGATTTTTACAAGATTATTTCGAAGATATTGGTGCATTATATATAGTTTATTATGAATAAAGTGATTAGTGATAATCAAAGCGCTTTCATTAAGGGTAGACTCATTAGTGATAAAGTATTAATTGCTCATGATTACATGCACTATCTAAAGAATAAAAAAAAATGGGGATTGGGATATGGGATATAAATTGGACATGAGCAAGGCGTATGATAGGGTGGAATGAAATTTTTTGTGGAAGGTGATGGAACAATTGAGTTTTTGTAATCGGTGGATTAATTGACTTAAAGAGTGTGTAACTAATGTTTCCTATTCTGTTATTGTGGATGGACAACCAAAGAATTTATTTAAACCTACAAGATGTCTCTACCATGTTGATCTTCTTTCTCCCTACTTATTCATTTTTTGTACAGATGGTCTTAGCCATTTGGTCTACAGAAGAGAATAGAATAATGGGCTGGTTGGTTTGAGACTTAATAGGGGTTGCACTTCTGCTAATCATTTATTTTTCGTTGATGACTCTATTATCTTTACAAAATCAAATCCTACCACATGTCAAAATGTTTTGAGTATTCTACAGAAATATGGAGGACTAAATGGCCAGGAGATTAACTTTGAGGAAGTCGACTGTCTTCTTTAGTCGCATTACTCCACAACAAGAGAGGAACCGTCTAGCAGATTTACTCCAAGTGCCAAATATTGGAGCACAGGATAAGTACTTGGGCTTTCCTACAACAGTGTAGAGATCCAAAACATTAACTTTTACTTATGTCAAAGAGAAAATCACAAAGAAATTACAGTAGTAGAAGAGGTTATTATTGTCGGTGAGTGGACGAGAAATTCTTATTAAGGCGGTTGGAGAAGCTATCCCTATCTACACCTTGGGCTCTGTTTCAAACTACCTGAAAAGCTAATGTAATTCTGGTGGGAACAAAAACAAAATAAAATAGAATGCAATAGATCAGTTGAAACACCTTATGCAAACCAAAAATCAGGGAGGTATGGGCTTTAAAGATCTCAAAGAGTTTTTTAATCTTGCAATGCTGGGCAAGCAAGGATGGAGATTCATCACTAAACCTAATGCTTTAATCACTAAAGTTTTCAAAAGGAGATATTTTACACATACAAATTTCTTGAAGACAGAGGTAGGGAGTAGTCCATCATGGGCCTGGTGGAGCCTGCTTGAAGGAAAAAAAATTCTTGAAAAAAGAGTTTACTGGCTGTTAATATCTGGGAGGAAAATTGGGTGGATAAACAAGGACTAATGTTAGCTAGAGAAAACGTCCAATTTCAACCAAATCTAATATGGGTTTCGTAACTTATGATATAAATTGGAGAATGGAACGCAAAAATAATTAGCAACAGTTTTCCAACAGAGATTTCACAAGTCATTCGCAAAATTCAAATTCATGAAGGTGACAAACTGATCTGGAGCAAGGAAAAGAAGGGGATTTAATCGTTAGCTCGGGATATAGAATCGTCTTCCAGATGTTTCATCCTTCGGTTGAGTTGCTAGATGACCGGTTCAAGAACAAAGGACTATGAGACTCCATTTGGGACCTCGAAACTCCATTGAAATTGAAGGGCTTCTATGAAAAGCTATTCACGGTGGTCTCCCAGTTTGGCAGAAATTAAATAGAAGAATTGCAGCAATTTTTAATACATGTCCGCGCTGCAATGGAAATCAAGAATCCATCATACACTGCTTTGTAGCTTGCTCACACTCAAAGCAAATCTGGCAATTAGCAGGAGTTCAAACCAGATCTGGAGAAGAAGAAGATGAGGCTTTTAGAGTCTGGTGGTTGGAGGTAAGTAAGGATAAATGGACGGACTCAGAATCGAAATCGATGAAGTTTAATTGCATTTCTTGTTTTGCAAATTTGGACTGCAAGGAACAAATGAATTTTTTAGAAAACGGAAGCTACTCCTGAATCTGTATGGAGAGAAGCAGTTGAATTAAATGAAGAGTAGTTCCTTCTCAAGACATGCATGCTATGATTTTTTTTTCCTTTTCTTTTCTTTATTTAATATGTTTGTTTTATGTCTTGGTATTGGGTTGCCCCATTTCTAAACTCGGGTGTGTGTTCTTAATGGACTTTTTGTACTTATTTTTATTAATGAATGCAAATTCTACCTTGGTTAAAAAAAAGTTTTTGATAAGCACCGGCCATTTTTAAAAAATTTTACTTTAGATTCTTTTAAAATTAAAAAAAAAAAGTATTTTTATTTTTAAAAGTTATAATTATAAACCCATTCTCTTTTATATTTTCTAACGAAAAATTAGGAACTTACAAGTACTTTTTCAAAATATTTTATCAAACTAAGTTTGTTTTAGAGGCTTTTTACCACACTATATTAGTATATAGTATATAAGAAAGTATAGGATAACAGCGCTTTTTTAAACAACGTAAATAATAAATTAAAAAAAAAGTTAATTTTAATTTTAAAATAAAATCAAATTTTGAGTTAATTAGGTTTAATCATAATTTTAAATCCTTTTTTATTTTTGTCGCAACCACTCTCTTGCAATCTTATGCCACTGCCACCCTGGTGCCCCCGCAACTGCTTTCTTGTTACTTGTTTCTTTTCAACTAAGTCGACTGTTCATTTTACTATGTATGCGGATGATTCTTTTCATTCTAAAGTTGATGCTTACTTACTCCACCAGTGGTAGAAGAAGGTGCGGCACGTTGCTTCTTCAGACGGTGGCATCGGCGGTGAGGTATGTTGGTAACGGCGCGACAAGAAAGAGGAGTGAAGCGACTGCGGTAAAAAGAGAGAAAAGTGCAAGGTGAGAGATTAGAATTATGGTGGATAAATGGGATAGAATGTTTTTTTATTTTAGTGGACCTAGAATGCAGTCCATTATTTACGTTATTCGCACCCTCCTCATTATTTACCTAGCAGAACTCATAGCATATACTCATACTTTGCTATTGACTTGAGAAGAAAGATTTTACTAGTCTCTCAATTTCGATTATGTTATATTTACACCAAAATCAGTCACTAAAATCAGTCACCAATAACATATTAAAAATAAATTAAATCACACATATATTTATACACAAATATATTAGTGACTGGTTTTAGTGTACAAATAACATTTTTCTCAATTTCATATCTATGGCACTACTAGGCTTTATTTTTCCAATGACGGTGAATTATTATTATTATTATTATTATTATTATTTAATTGATAATATCACTTCTGTAATGTATTGTATTGTCTAAATTATTTTCAACCTTTTAAAAGTCTTTTTCCATAATCAAAATGTAAAATAAAATAAATAATGAAAATAGAAGATAATTTCGACAAATCACATAAAAAAAAATCTTTATCGAATTCATCAGTGACAATATCAGTCTTCTAATATTTACCTCTCTTAATATATCTATAGACTTGGTTAGTATAATAGAGTCTAACATAATGTTTCAAGTTTCAAGAATTATGTTAAGTTTATATTAAACTTCAGCTGATTTAATACGTAATAATACATACTAACCGATTTGATGGCTGTAAGTATTTTAAATATTTGAATTAACACAACTTGGATGTCATATGATAGATCAAGACGGAGGCCCAAATTCGGCCTTAGAATTAGATACGAAATCACTCATATATAAATTAAAGAAGGTAAGGTAATTATTTGGTATTATTGACGAAGTATTGCTGACGAAATGAGATGATGATGGTGTTTCAGTTGATTGAATGATTGGAGAAGATGTGCAACAGCTTGTCTATTGTTTGAGGAGTGAATTTCCTAGCAAACAAGTAACATGGCCTCTCAATTCCATTCCATAAGCAAGGCTGTCTTTTAATTTCTTTCTGTAGTAACAACAAAGTAAAACATATATGAGAATGAGATCACAATTTGTTAATTTCATCAATAATATAATGAATAATGAATGCATTTTATTAAATGAATAGAGATCAGAAGAGTACGTATATATATACCTTCATGTTGCTGGTAACGTGCATGCTGACATCAACGGACTGCATTATTGTGCAAATAGAAAGAGTGGTAATAGATTCAAAGAGTTGCTATTTTCTCAAAAAGCTTGCATAAACATTTATAATAAATTAAGTAAAATTATGCTGTTTCTTTTTAATTAATGTATTTTAATCGAGATAATATTAAGTTTAACTGAAATTTATTACAGCGCTCATCAAAATAGTTTTTGACTTTTAAAAATAATCAAATTGATCTCTAAATTTACAAATTGTAAATTTTTGTTGTCTCTAATTTAATTGATGCAACAGATACTAACATAAAGTGTTATAGTATCATATTGGGGATGCCATGTCATGCTGGCACTATAACACTTTATATTAACACTGTGTTATGGACAATTGAATTATTGACAACAAAGACTCGCAGTTTATAAATTTAAAGACAAATTTGACCATTTTTAAAAGTGAAGGACTATTTTAATAAGCGTAAAAAATTTTAGAAACTAAATTGGGCATTACATCATTTTCAATCCGTTTCTTTATAATTAATAGTATTTTCTATTCAAAAAATAGATTTTTTTGGTGTATAAAAAATAAGATGACATTTTCACTTAGGACGAACCGAAATATTGTTCAAGAGGTGGTATGTAACATCCTGAACCCCATATGTCTTTGGATGCCAGCCTCTTTTGGACCAATCAACATGTGTTACTGACCAATTTGCAATTCCACCAGGATCAACAATCTATAAAGATTTAAGCCAATCAGCTCACAGAAAACTGTTAAAAATAAATAGTACTACTTTTAAAATACTTACATTAAATTCTTAAAAAAAAAAAGAAAAAAAAAATCTTACATTGAATAAGGTAGGTAAGTAGTGCTCATCTACTATGCAATATTTCCCTTCAAACCCAAGCTGCATTTTCAAGAATATTCACATTATATATATAAATTACTTAGACAACTTGTTAAAATAGAAGTCAATGTTAAATTAGGCTTTTCAACATAATAAATATTTTTATCCTATTTTTAATAAGAGTTGAAACTACAAATTTTTTCCAATGAATCAAAGAAATCTCTATCTCTGATCTGTAGGAAAACAAAACTACACCATTACAGAGAGAAGATCAAATATAAGACAACTTAAGATGTTTAAATGCAACAACACTTAAGAAAACTGATTAATGATAAAAATTCATATGAAGTTTTTACTTAAGAATTATCAGATAATTCAACAGATTTAACTAATTTATTATCTAACTAATCTGAATATTAACTTTACGTAAATTACAAATAAATGCATGTAAGTTAAGTTTTCATCTTGATTAATACTGTTTTATGACAAGAAGAATGTTGAATTCAGAAACTACACCTTACAGTAAGCTCGAAACTTTGAGTAATAGAGGTTGTCAGCGATAACTACAAGAGCATGTTGCCGCTTCAAAGTAAACCACTGCACGCATAACCAGCCACATCAATACACAGCTTTCTATCAAATATTGAATATTTCAAGCAAGTAATTAAGTAGCTACAACACTATATATATAAAAAAAAATTTTATGAGAATTACAAATTAAAATAAATCAACAGATTAAATTATAAATTTTAATAAAGATTTACAATTGAAGTAGATTTTTATTATAATATCTGTTTTATTTTTTATAAATTTTATCAAAACTATGTTTAATTTATTTTTTATAATTTTTATTTTATTTTTTTTAAATATTTATAATTCTTATTTTAATTTTTTTTAATTCTTATTTTATATATGAAATAAGTTTTTATA
>NC_029788.2:26567209-26570134 GCF_000816755.2 Arachis ipaensis
ATGACGCAGATGACGCAGTTAAAAATTTATATATACCTGTCCACCCTTTCTAAAGTCCTTCATCTGAATTTCAGGTAGCATGTGTCGTGAATACCTACCATTGCCTTGAGGACCAATGTCCTCAAAGCTAATGACGAAAATGTATGAAAGGAACCAAATTATTAATAACAAATTAAGAGGAAGGAGCGCAAATATATTTGAACCCGAAGAATGAAAAAGGAATACATACCACTCTACAAAGCTGACATTTGTATTGATCAAGTAGTCATAAATATAGCCAAAACTGTGCAGTGGTATACAGCTGCAATACCCATGTTAAAAGTATCAGAGCCCTCAAGAAATAAGAATCAGATTTTGACTAAATTTTAAATCTTAAACTCAAAGTAAAAATATAAACATGTGGAGATAGAAGTAAAAGATTTCTATTCCCATTTAAAAAGTATAATATTGTGTATCTAATTATTGGAAGGTTGTTAGATATTCTAATAATAATTTTAGTCATTAATTTTTAGCATAATATATATTTATTCGTCTTTAAAATTTATTAAAAGTTTAAAAAATATCTCTAACTTTTATTTATTTTAATTTTATCTCAATTTTTTATTGTATAAAATATATTTTTGATAACTAATTTTTTTAAAAAATTAAAGACTAACTTAACAACAATTTCATAAGAACAATATTCAACACAAATAAATCAGACATAATTATCATGTATTATTACTGGATTAGTTTTAAAATTTTCGAAAAACTTAGCTGTTGAAATATATTTGATACAAATAAAAAACTTTTAAGATAAAACTGAAACAAAATAAAACTTAAAATTACTTTTAAAACTTTTAATAAATTTTAAAAATAAAAAATATACTTTGTTCTTAATTTTATTATAATATATATAATTAAAATTACTAGAATAACAATATTTCTGTAATACTTGATAATTTTTCAATAGTATTTTCATACGTAAATAATATTTGTATTTTGCGTTTGAGAAAGAGAATTGAAAGTGTGATAAGCTATATTTGACCTGTCAGAAAGTAAAACAAAGTGTTGGTTATGTGGATCTTGTAAAGCATTTGCAAGCAGTCTCCTCTCTGCATCAAACATAGAAATATTGCCCCAATGCACCTGCAACAAGTAAGGCAATTAAATTTCAATTATCAGAAGCTTATCTTTATAAAAATATTAATTATAGGTTACATTGGATGCACCTCATCACTGGGTATTTCCTGATTAATAAAATAGCGGCTCCTACGAAGAGGTTTAGTCTTGGATGAATGAACATAAACAGAGAACTTCCCTTCATGTCCCTTCCAAAATACACAACACATTACTTCAGGAAATTTAAGTCATGAGTAAAACATTATATTACTTGGGAGTAATGTTACGTGACCAAAATATTATANNNNCAATTAATGCATGTTTTTATATACAATAAATATTGCAATAAAAATAGTAAGCGCGTGAAAGAATAATAATTAAATTTTGTTCATCTAATAAAATAAAGTTAAAAGTAAAAAGTTTTGGTTGATTTTGGTTTCTAAGTTTGGTTACCAAACTTTTTCCTATTCCTCGTTATACATTCCATTGTAAACGTTTTTTTTTAAACAGCTAAGAAAATGGAACATACATTAAATTAAATATATCATATATATAATGACAAAATAAAATACGTAGTTCAAAAAAAAAAAATCTTACCTGGAAAAACTGATCCCACAATCTCTCAAATGGCAAGGAACCAGGGGTCAAGAACATGAAGGCAATTTTGGGATTTTTTGAAAGACAAGGTGCATTCAAAATATCCCTAATAACAACATGTGATGCAATCTCATCATTTGAATATTTCCTTTCAATAGCAGGCGGTGGAAGATAATCACAATTATCAGGATACTTCTCACACTTTCCACATGAAGAAAAAGGGAAGTAGCAAACCAAAGTTCCTTTTATTATTAACTGATGAATGAAATAATAATAAGCACATGATAGAAAAATGCAAAGAAGTAAAATCATTGTTGTTGGCTTCTTCATTGGAGAACGGTGGCGTGACCTTGTTGTCAACATTTGCATGTAACCCATTTCACTTCCATTGTTTCTCTTCAACATTATTGGTCTTATTTATATCCACCTGCCTCAAACACAAATATGTTAAATTATTCCGACATAACATATTTCATTATTTTACTGTAAAGTATTTAATTATTCTGATAGCTATTTATTCTACTGAAAATATGTATAATTTAGCGGCTAATTTTTTTTGTCAAAGTATATTTTTTATTTTTTAATATTTACAAATTTTTTTAAATATCTTTAATGTTTAATTTTATTTAATTTTGTCATTAACGTTTTTAATTTGCGTCAAAAATTATTTTTGAATGTTTTTAATTTTGTAGTGTTCAAAAATAATTTTGACACAGATTAAAAAATTAAAAATAAAAATAAATATCAGAAATATTTAAAAAAGTTATAAATATCAGAAACAAAAGGCATATTCTAACTTTTGTTTTTAGTATTTACTAAACAAACTCACCCGAAAATTTCTAAAAATTAAAATAAAATAATTAACATAATTTTTCCGTTAAAATAAATGATAATAAATTAACAGGTTGAGGGGAAGAGAAGTGAAATGGCAATAATACCAATAGCGAAGGGAAGAGAAGAAATTCAAGCCAAACGAAGAATAAGCTTTCCTTCAATGCAATAATCTCTCACAAATATCACAAGAGACCGAAACCAAAATCTTTCTCACTCTCTTTAAAAGGACATGGGAATGAGAATGAGAATTTGGTAGGTATACGCTATTACTAATCCCTAAACTAATTATTTGGTTCTTTAAAGAATGATCTTTTTATCAACAACTGCGGCATCAATATTAAATTTGGATCTTCTAAATTTTAAATTTTATTTTAAAAAATAAAATATAATTTT
>NC_029788.2:26570336-26570743 GCF_000816755.2 Arachis ipaensis
AGAAAAAATATAAAAAAATTATTTAAAACTAAAAAAATTATACTTTACCTTCTAAAATAAAAATTTAAAATTTAAAAGATACAAATTCATCCATATTATAAATCAATTTGTGATCTGTTATATAAAATTACAGTGATTACGTAGTCAAAGTGCACCATCCATTAAATATTGTTCTCAATTGACTCAAATAAATTTGGTCTTTAACTCTTTATAAACATTAATGAACCATAATATATAGCTTTAAATGACTTTATAAAAAGACACAATAAATATTTATATCCATAAATAATAGAAGCCAAATATATTTTTAGAAACTAGCTAAATTGATGTTAATATTATACTAGGATAGGTAACCGTTCTATTTAATTTATATTTTTTAGAATTTTTTAAATTTATTCTTTAATAAT
>NC_029788.2:26570765-26570970 GCF_000816755.2 Arachis ipaensis
AATAGTACAAATTATAAATAGAATAACTAAAATAGGAGTGTTATGAATTGCATAGAACAAATACTTATATTGTTATTATGGCATTATTTGAAAATATAAAAGAAGCAATATAACATAATAAGAGAACATAGTTAAAATATGAATTAAAAAAATGGAGCTCTTGATTACATAGTATCATTTAAAAGAACAAAATAATAGTAGAATG
>NC_029788.2:26570986-26610850 GCF_000816755.2 Arachis ipaensis
AATTACTAAACTTAAAAAATTAAACTAAAAAAATTAAATTAATAATTAAATGATAGTAAAAAATAATAAATTATAATAACCCCTAACATTTTTCTAATAAAATTCTCTGCACATGCATCCTCACTGATTAAAAGACTTTGACCCATTAATACTTCATTAATTATACAACTACATAATCCTAAAACACTTTAACCCCAAAATATAAATAAAAAAATATTTGAGAGATAATACAAAATTAGTCCAAATTAGTCCATAATTATTAATATTGTATATTTAAGTTACAATGCAAACATTAATATTAAGTATTTCAGGTTGAAGTATTAAGGTTTGATTTAGTAAAACTTTTATTTTTAAAATAGTTTTATGAAAGTTAATTTTTTAAATATAATTTTTTAAAAGTTATAGCATCTATATTTATTAAATCAAATTAAATTTTTTTTAATAAACACAAGATATAATAATTGTGTTAGATAAAATAATTTTTAAAATTTAAAAATTTTATAATAGACATAAATATAATATTTATATTTGGAGATGAATTAATATATGAAGTTACATTTATTTTTTTAATTTTGATAAATGAAAATCAATTTTAAAAAACTCCACTTTAAATATTTTTAAAAGTATTTCTATCTTTTAAAAAATTACAAACACAAACACATAATATTTTTATATTCTCATATCACTTCTTTTATATTATTCATTAGCAATTTTCCTATCTTTAATTTTTTAAATTTTAGAATATATAATATCTGAACTTTATTGAGTTGAACATTTAAAAACTCTACAATAATAACGTCCATACCACATTTTATATCCAAATCCCCGTTTTATATAAAGTAATAAAAATGCTTAATATTCATATTTTTTAGGATTACATAAAAAATTTTACATGCAACATTATATAACACCCAATATTTAAAAACTGTAACATCCAAAAAAATCTTTAAAATAACATCTAAAATTATGTATTATTCTCTCTATATATACATTCATCTAAAAGTATAATGAAAATTTATGCAATGAGTTGAAGGGAAGGATCATGAAAATCTTAATGAAGTATCTTTTAGGGACTAAATTGATTTAATGTTGTATCTTTTGAGAATTTATTTAATTTAAAATCTTCTAAGATTTGTTTGTTTGTAACGGGATTAATCCCCGCAATGCAGGAAGTCATGTCAAGAGTTTACCGCAAATTTTGTATTTGGTATATGTGGAGGAACTTCTCAAAACAATGGGACAGCCTCGAGCTAAAAGACTTAATTTGAGAGTGTGCAAGATCAAGAACTCGAGTCGAGTTTGAAAGGAATATGAATAGAGTGAAGAGAATTAACGAGAAGGCTTGGAAATATCTAGGTAAGTGGCCTAAAGAAGCATGGATTAAGGCCTATTTCAGTGAAGTGTCAAAACTCGGTAACATATGCAACAACACTTGTGAATCCATCAATGCAAAGATAAAGTATGATAGAGGAAAGCCTATTCTGACATTGATAGAGGAAGTGCGAAGAATCATTATGAAAAGTATGATTGATAACATACAGAAGCTCATGAATTATATCAAGGAATTCTTCTTCCACTGCAACAAAGTAAACTAGACTCATTGATCAAGTTATCTAAGAATTGGACTCCTCACTGGTCTGGTGATGAGAAAAAGGTTCTATATGAAATTTAAGGATGACTAACTAATATGGTGGTAGACTTGGATAACCATACTTGCTTTTATAGGTTTTGGCAACTGACAGGTACAATTTCTAACTAAATTCAATTCACGTATAAATATCTTCTCTCGTAGTTAGATAAATATCTCAGTGTTCATATATTTTTATAGGCATGCGTTATATGCACCCATTCTTTGCCATTCAAGATTAAAAAAAAATACAAGAGGCCTGGGGAGTACTGCCATGAATGGTTCACAATGGAGGTATGCATAAGAACATATCGATTCAATGTGAATCCAATCAAAAGACAAAAACTGTGGAAGAAAACTGGTTCACTAGCCTCTCTTCCACCATCAATAAAGCCCAAACTAGGAAGACCAATAACAAAGAGAAGAAAGGACAAAGATGAAGGACCCACTGGCACAAAGACAAAGATAAAAATGAAATACAACCCAATTAGATACATATACTATGGTGAGATAGGCTACAATAAGAGAACTTGCAAAAAGAAAATACAAGAGGATGCTGAAGAAAAGGTAAGGCAAATACAATTGTAGCTTACAGTTGTGCATCACCAGCCCCTACTACAGATGGTGCTCTTGCCCTTACCCCTGTTTCAGATGGTGCTCCTATCCCTGCTGCAGCTGACACTATCCCTATTCAAACACTCCTTCCACTCCCACCAGCCAACACAGATGAATAGACTGAAACTTTTATTAGCCAAACTACTCAACTTCCACCAACACAGCAATCACAGAACTCAACCAATGATTGTTAGGTTGAATCTTTATTCAATTTTCATGATGCTATGTTGTTGAAGATGCACATGCTATTTGCTTAATGATGAATACTGTCTAATATAGGGTAAAGTTAGAGGTAGGCCTCAATTCCAAGTCAGCAAGGAAAAAGTAAGAGAAAATGCCTCTTCTTCACATCCTGTTACTCACACACTGGTTAGCGAATCTGCTGAAATCATCAAGGGTAGTAGCTCTACAATAGTCAAGAAGCTTTCTAGTTTGATGACATTTGATGACAAAGCATGATTTGAAGACATAATGTATAGGACTTAGTATTTGCTATTTTGTAAGGGTGAAAAGTTGCCATTTATAAACAACGTGGTAGACGTGGTTTATTTGATAGCCATGATTTTTGTATAGCCATTTAGATAATTTTATAGTAGGCTTTAGGAAGAACATACTGATGTTAGCTTTTTGTGATGCTACTTTGTTATGATGATATTAAGACATTGTTGCTATTTTTGCTTGAAACAATGGTATATGACAGACCAATGATTATGTTATGGTAATGTTATTTCGCTTCATCACTACAAGATTAATATTTATTTGAGGGAATATTTTGGTGGAGGTTTTAAAAACCTCCACAATATATTTTATTTATGGCAATTTTAAAAATCCCACCCATAATTAATTAAAATTCAAAATTTAGGAAACAAATCTCATTTTCCCTTATTCCTGAAATGAAAGGCGTTTAGTTAGCTGAGAGAGTGGGTATGGAACCCTAGGTTTTCTACCGCCAGTTTCGCCGCCACTTCCGTTGCGTTTTCATTGCCGGCGCCGTTACCACTGCCATGTTCATTGCAGTAGAGAGCTTCTGGATCGAGCCACCTCTTCTGTCAACACGTTTTTAGATCAGTTCTCTTCTCTATACTGTCGTTGCTGCCACTGCTGCCACCGCAGTTTCCACCACCGTTGTCGCCACAGTTTCTGCCGTCGATGCCACCGTAGTTGCCGTGGTACAACGCATTTTCAGATCTGTTCATTCCTGAGTTTCTTCTTCAACACTGCTTTCTCTCACTCCAATTTCTCCTTTGAACTGCTGCTGGTACTTCTTTTTCTTCTTCTTCCCAATCAATTTGTTGATATTTCTTCTTTGTTAACAATAAATTCTCGCCTCCTCAGTTCTGATGCAACTTTTGTACTGATACTCCCTCTTGTTCTGTATTTTTGTTATTCTTTTTTATTTGTGTTGATAAGGAATCTTAGAAACGAGGCAGGGAAGACATGATAATTGATAAAAAAATATTAGAATTATGTTATATTAGTTTATTTTCTAATAGAATATATTTTAGGATTGTGTTGTTTATTATATTTCAGGATTGCATTGTTCGAACAAACAGGAATTGGAAAGAATGCCAGCCACGTTTGTTTCTTCAATTTCAATCACTTCTCGATTATTTGATTCTTTTTCATGAGTTTTTTTTTCTACAAGGAAGATCATTGTTATTTTGTTGAATGCTACTTAATTTTGTTTTCTTTACCAAAGTCTCAATGCAATTATCTTATTAACTGAGCCGATTTTGGAGGTTATGTTAGTTACTACTACACGTAATGTTTACAAATTTAGAGCATAGACACTTGTTTAATTTAAAGCTTCAACTTACAACTACTCTAGTGAAGGTTTTGAATTGAATGATTGGTTTTATTTATGTTACCCTTGAGATGATTTCTCTTATGAAAATACATGAAGCGTGTCCATAGATGTCAGAACGACATGCATTTAACTGTTTCTCAATCAATCTCATGATGTGTGTCAGGGACACTGAAAGATGTCAAAGGAGTCGCCATCTCTAAGGTTCCTTTACCTTATCAGCTTGCCTTACTCTTTATCAACATTTTCCTGAGGATCTTGGGATATTAGCATGTGCGCTTTTTTGCTTCCATGGGTCCCATCCCCATCCCCATCCCCATCCCCATCCCAGTGTGTTCATAGGGCAATTTTAACTTTTAAAGTTGCTGCTTGTTTTCATAAGCTATATTATACACTGTTATAAGATAATTTGTTAGTTAAATCTTATTATATAATAATTATATGTTGTTCCTTTTTCTTTAGTTACTGGACACATGTGTGGTAACTCGTGGTTTGGACTAATACAATTTTGACTGTGTTTATGAGACGTGTTGTTTATATGTTTAAAATTAGATGTAAGTCAAAGAATGAATGATGGTTTGAATATTACAATATGGAGTATATTAACTTATTCCATATGGTTTGAATGTTACTTAATTTTGTTTTCTTTAGAAGCTCTATATTGTTATTCTTCTCTCAATATGGGACAAAGGATTTGGGATTTTATTTTATTAATTATTTGGTCCAACAAGTGGTAAAAGTTGAGTTGTGTTATGATTAAGAGGAAACCATTTTGGCATTACTGATTTAGATTTAGTGCTTAGGATTATGCTTTTATTCTGGTTGCTCTGCTGTTCTTAGGTGATTTGATATAATTGTAACTATTTTTTGAAGATAAAAATAATCATTTTATTTTTTCTTATTACTTTTTTGTTTGTTTCCTTCTTACATGGTTTTAATTTCATTAGTTGTTAGTGCTGATGATGTTATTAATTAATATTATTTATTTATTAGAGCAGATCTCATATGAGAAGACAGCCACTAATAATAATAACAGAGGCAGAGTTTTATACTTCACCAGTTTTTTGCTATTGCTTTTGAACAAAGTTTGTTGAGGTAAGATAAGAATTATGATATCAGTTTTAATATTAGTTTTAATTATTTGTTTGGCTTCGAATGCAAGTGGGTTTTTTGGTTCCATTCTTCAGGCTGTGTATGCCTTGTGTAAATAAAATTTCAAATTAATTCTATTAACAAATCTGTTGAAGTGAACTTATGCACCTTTATTCACAAAAAATACGTTGGTATTAGAGGATTAGCAGTTGAGATTTGAGAATAAGAATTTGTAAGAGAGAATTTGTAACATTTGTCAATTTTGTAACTTCATTCATAAAAAACTTGTAACTTAATAATAATTTTTTGTAACAGGTTAAGAAATGAGTGAGAATCAATGGAGACTAGATGTAACTCATAACTAGATGTTCATTATCTCTTACATCTGAGCTATGTTCCTCTAGTTAGATGTGGTTAGAGCGTTAAGTTGTGTTTCTACTAATTTTATCTATCATTTTAAGTTACCTCAATTTTATTTATAACAATCAGAACCAGCTTTAATTGAAGGAGCTTAAAGTCTCCTGAGGAACTGATTGGTTGGTTGTATCATTTTGAAGTACATATTCCTTTTCTATAATATTTTGAAAGGTGATAATCAGTTTCATTTAAGACTTTAGAAGTTCTTTTAATCAGCATATTCTTCTTATTTTATACACAATGTGTCTTATCTTTCTTCCACTTGCATCACCTTTCTTAATCATAGCTAACTCTACTTGTTGGGATAATGCTCGATAATCTATAGTCCTCTATTACTAACTATATTAGTGTACCTTTATACTTAATTTTTATGCCTCTCATAACTAGAACTTTTTTATCTTAGCGTATTAAGTATTAACAAGCACTAGTATTTTTTATTAGATGCTTGTAAAAATAACATATGTATAATGTTATTTTAAAAAATATAATATATATGTTGAAGAGTATTTTAAGAAAGAAAATTAAGTATAAGTGAGAATCATTTATGCTATTAGGTTGAACATGTCCTGATCCATAATCATTTATGTTAGCTTTTTTTTGTTAGAGAGGCCGAGCTGTTGGTATATATGTGGGTCTGTAATATAAATCTAGCTATTGGTATTTCAGGTTGAAATAAACAGAGTATTTTTACGCAATACTTTTGTCGGTTCTCCATACTCCATTTTGCTGTTTCGAGGGTCAATTAATGTTCAGCATCAGGTACATGTTTTGGTTCTCTTTTGGCAGTATATGATGTTTATAAGTTTACTTCATAGATCTTTAAAAATTGACCAATTACTATTTTCTCAGGTTGCAAGTTACAAATAATGATATTTCTTGAAAAAAGAAGTTTAACAGCAATTCCAATATAGATTAATGTAGATGTATGTATAAATACAATGAAACCAAACTCACAAATGACGTACCATTTGACCACAGAATGTCATTCTTGGCTACCAAAAAACTCCCCTCATAACTGAGAAACGTGCTTCCACTTCACTCCACCTGTATCCTCACTGTTAATAATTTTCCTCCTCAATATAAATATTTATTACTTCAAATAATAAAGCTTTACTTTCTCAATATAAAGCTTTACTTTCTTACCACTTGTCAAGCAACTTCCCGTCCATTCTGAAATGCTGGGCCTTCTTTATAAACCTCCACTCCACACTTTTTCTGCCTCCATTACTCCACAACTTGAACAACATTTCACCAAAACTATATATAACACATACAAACACTTTTTTTTAATTATTAGTATAATGTCTAATTATTTTTTGTGTATCTAACAGTTTCGTGTGTGTTGATATACAGTCATGCCAAGGGGAAAATGCATTAAAAATCCATTGAAGTTTGTAGATGAGAGGAAAAACAACAATGCTTCTCGTTCACTTCAACCTCCAGCACCAGCAGCATCTGAAGATACCACTAGTGTAGAGGCTAGTGAGGCTCCTTCTCAAGCCGCTGCAAATTCCATTTCATCTAATGGAGCCACACGTTGTTCTAACTCAAAGTCTTCATCTGCTTGGAATGTGGAGATAATTGGTATTAATTTATATTGCGTAATTAATTAATGTGATTAAAGCATAGTTTAAATCATTTATGCTACTAGGTTGAACATGTCCTGATCCGTCATCATTTATGCTAGCTTAAAAAATTGCAACTCCTAATATTTTCAATAAAGACGTTTTTTTTATTTTTCTTAAGACTCTACAAATATGAAGAAGAAGGCTAAGATCAAAGTCAAAGATGTTTGCAACTTACCTAGGAGAAACCGTGTAATTGTAGAGGTTGACGAAGAGGGTGCGGCATATGGTGAAGCACAAGGTTTACTTGCTGGCTATTGTGGTATATTAGCAACTAATGCACATATCTTTCCAATTAGCTTTAAAAAGTGGTCAGGACAAGAAAATGGTGGCATGCCTAAGTCTTTCAAGGATGAGTGCTTTGATACAATGATAAAGGTAAAATCCATTTTATTTGAAACTTTTATTAGTTTAAATAATTATTTGAGGTGTCTCCTAATGATGCTGTTGGTAAAGTTTTGGGGCCTGAACACTCTGGGAGAGTTCGCTGCATGGGCATGGGAGCAGCGCCTACAAATACCTTTAGGAATGTGAGAAGTCGACTTAATGGGATGACATTCTTCACTAATTCAGCTGGATCTTCTTCACCTACTACTGCTGCAACTTTATAGGAAAAGATCTATAATTTGGAGTCCGATTTACATAATTCACAGCAAAAGGTCACTAGTCTAGAGTCTAAGTTGCAGCAATCATTTGATATGATGAAAGCATACTTAATGATGAAGGAAGGAGGAATTCCCGAAGCGCTTGTTGGCTTCTTTTCTTCCTGAGAGGTAAGTTTATAGTAAATTTATTTGTTAGGAATATAAGTTTAGATAGAGTAATATTCATTAAAAGTGGAGTCTAATTATTTAAATTGAACATGTTGTTCATATCATCAATTCTAATTTCTACAACTGAAGATGAATAATAGTAGCTATAGGTTTAAATGCTCTTCAAAATTGATTTGTTAGGCTTATATCGAATCATCTTGATGCTTAACTTTATTGAAATTACTAATAACATCTTATGTTTACATATAGGCTAATGATGCTGAAAGCGAGCCTACTACTCCTTTTGATGCTAGGAGATCAGCTGGTGATAGCAACGGACATCCAAGGACAAATATTTGAAACTTTTATGTAATTGGATAATATTGAAATATTGAAGTCAGTTGTTGTTTTATTTTACTTTTTAAAGAAAAACAGTAATAGTTATGTAGAACAATACCATATGAAATTATGTTTGGAACTATTGATATTGAGAATTTTTATATATAGAGAGTTATATCTTATATTAAAAAATTGTGTTATAAAAGATTTAGTTTTTAAATTTTGATATTAAAAAATAAATTTTAAATTTGAGAATATGTAAATGAGATGAGATTAATGAATGATTTGAAATTAAAAATAAATAAATAACTACAAGGTTTGTGGAGGTTTGAAAATCTCACAAAATAGTTAATTTGTGTTAAATTAAAAAATTAATTTGTGGGGGTTTAAAACTGCCACAAAAGTTTAATATAAAACCCCCACTAAACTCACACGAAACCTCCACTAAAAAGATTGTGGAGGTTTTTAAAAACCCCCACAAAAGATCTCGTGGCACCTTAAATTTTGAAGGTTTTAGAAACCCCCACAAACCATTTGGTGGGGGTTATAAACCTCCACAAATAAGAAAAAAAACTGCCACAAATAAACAAAAACCTTGTAGTGATGTTCTGTGTTATTTTTGTGATTTCCTAAAATTATGTTGTGGTAAAAAAAAGTAAAAGTTGTTGAAGCTTTTGTATTACTAAAATTAGGATGAACATGGCATATCAACATGTTCTTTAAAAGTTTCATCCTATACAATGAGACCATACAATCAAAACCTATATCACAACATCTACTATAGCACCTTAATGTTTCACTAGGAAATAAACAACATACAAAAATTCAGAACAACCACACTGACAATTATTAGTCCAAAATACATTTGCATCCTAAGTACTTTAACTTCAACTTCCAAACTCATCATTCTCCATGATAGGTTAAGTTTTCAGTCAACAAGATCACTCTCCACTTCTGCATCAGTTTCAGTATCTCCCTTTAAACCACCATCAAATCTTTCATACTCATTATCCTCAACTCACCTAAACTAATTGCAGTGACTGCCCTTCTGCAAAAGATTATGTTACAAAAATTTCAAAAACTCACACAGATTGTCAAGAGGTTGAAGAAGACTATATTCATAATTTACCTGGTATCTTGGACAAGTATAGAACAATTTATCTAGATTTTATGTTGTCACAGATTTCTTGATCACTGTCTTCAACCTACAAAATCACATTTGGTCCATATTCTTCCTCCTTATTCGTAGTGAAGAGCTCGAACCATTGCTGTTGTGTGACTGCGACAGTAGCCGACTGCGCCCTCCAATTACGCTACCTATCATGCTGTTTGACAACAATTTGGCCTCTGCAAAACTAATTTATTGCTACAACAAAAATGACATTTATGGAGAAGAACGGATTATGGTTTGTGTTCTCTGGTGCTAATTTGGCATAGTTCCCTAAACATATCTTGTCATCAACCATTGTTTAGCCATGGTATTGCTAACATGTCAGGCTAATGTGCCGCATAAGCAAAACTAAATGTCGTTAGTGACAGAATAGACGGAGAAACTAACATGATTTATTTTATATCTTTCGAGGATGATTTTGATTAATTTAATCTTTTTGAGACCAATTTGGAGAACGTATGATCTTTAAGGGACCAATTTGACTATTTACTCCATAAAAGATAGATTAAACTACCAAAATATTAAAAACCCTAAAAAGCTTCAAACTACCCTTTTTAATAACCCTAATTTTATTCCAAAACTCATTCCACTCTTAATCCTTAGTGAATGCTTATCCCTTCCAACCCCCACTACAAATCATTGTTCCTTTAACAATCATGACGACCCCACCTCCACTAATACCTTTTGTCTCTACCAATGGTCATCATCTCTCCTTTTCCATTTGACCACCACCATTACCTTTATCACCACCAACATCACAAAGAACAAAGACTGAGTTTCCAATGTAACATGATCCCTCTCTCACTTTCCTTCCTACCATATATAGCCTCTCTTTCATATATACACAACTCCTAACTACTTCCACCAACCACCAAACCCTCCAAATCAGATCAACTTACTACTCTTCCTTCAATTCTCCAATTTTCAAATTTTTAATTTATTTTTATGGAAGAGTCATCCATTTCCATCAAGATTTTGTCCTTGGATCTGATGTCTGCCATAAACAAAGACAAGCTTGAGCCTTCTAACGTCTCTTCCGAGGTTGTTGGTGACTTTGACGCCATGATACTTGAGAACTGTCAATTCATGATGGTGCTCACTATCTCGGTGTCAATTTTCATAGGTTGTATCATCGCTAGATTCATATCACAGAGCTCCAAGCCCATTGAGCTTCCTAAGTGCATCATCAAGAAGGAGCCTAAGCCCGAGGTCAACAATGACAAGAAAAAGGTCAGCATCTTCTTTGGCACACAGACCGATATCGGCTACCGCCGAAGGTTTCTCTAAAGTCATTGCCAAAGAGGCTAATGCTAGATATGACAAGGCCACCTTCAAAATCCTTGATCGATTCAATTGCTTTTTTTTCTTTTTGTAATTTTGATTAGTTATTACTTATTTAAGCAAGTTTGATGCTTATGTTTGATAAGTTATGATTATGGTAGCCGAGAAGTTGAAAAAAAAATTTGGAAAGTTTTTATTAGGGTTAGAAAATGGTAATTTAGGAATTTTTATTATTTTTTAGTATTTTGGTAGTTTTATCAGACAAAATTAATCTTCGAGGTGTGGTCGTCACTGCTGTCACCATTACTAGGGTTCTTCTGGTCCTCCTCATCACTTCGTTTGTTTTGGTTCAAAAGCTCGGTTATCCTCTAAATTTTTGCTTTCAGCAATTCATTGATAACTAATAGTTCGGCTATGGTGGGAGGAAGATTAGGTGAATTATTTTGCTTTTTCGCCGTTGATTATAACCTACAAAAGAGGGTAAATAATCGTACCAAAAAAATGATAGTGGGCGCCAAATGTTCCTACGTGGTAAGCCTCGAATGGTGTATAACTCGTGCTGTTCAAGGATATTGGGCTCTCCTTCGCCTGAAGTGGAAGAGGTATATGTCGACTTCAAGAGAAATGACAGCGGCAGAAACCTGCAAAGGCACTCTGATGCTCAAGTTAGTAAGAGTAGAAAATGAGTATAATATTATTCAAAGTGAATAACGTACCTTTTGATGTGGTTAGGATTTGGTATTTATAGAATGTTACCTCTTCAAAGAGGTTGAGATGCTTCCTGATCTTTTGGTAACCACCTTAGTTTGTTTCTGAGTGGGTTGTTGAGACCGAAATTCTCTTAACTGAAGATAAGTCACGTTTGTTGTTTCACTTGAATTTTGATTTATAGATATAATTGAACCGGGCTATAGCTAACGGATCACCTAGCATATGTATATACCTATTGAAATAATTTGAAATCTTAAATTATAAAATTTTGAATTTAAAATTTAGATAGATATAATTAAAATTAACGACTTAATTTAATCCAATACAAATAAACATACTCGTATTATTTTATTCGTATCGTTAATTAAGAGTATTGTTTAATTAATTTTTAAAAAAATTTTAAATGTGAGTACAGTAATACGGGTATATTTATTCATATTGGCTTGAATTAAATCGTTAATGTAAATTATATTATCTAAATTTTAAATTAAAAATTTTGTAATTTTAATAATTTAAATTATTTGAATAAAATTGGATGAAATAAAAAAATAAAAATCAAACCAACACAAAACTATTCAGAGCATTACATCGACGTATCAAATCCTAAATTGGCTTTGTGCATATATCGGATTATTTAAAATTTTAATTGTTAATTTTTTTTAATCTAAGGATAAAGTATACTTTTTGTTTCTAACGTTTGTGATTTTTTTTAAGTGAAAAACATGTTTCCTAAGCTTTAAAATTAATTATTTTAATTACCTTTATTTCCATTCGATGCCGTGATTAGTGTGTTGAGTAGTTTCAGATTTTCTAAGGCAGAATGACTTAAAGGATAGAAAAGAAAATGTACAAAAATAGAAGGAAAGTGCAAAACGGAGTTTTGAAGAAACTAGCATCCACGCGATCGCATGGACGACGCGATCGCGTGCCAGGAGCGAAGAAGCAGCGACGCTGCCACATGACTGACGCGGCCGTGCGACTTGAGCATAGCGCATTCGACGCGGACGCGTGACCGACGCGACCGCGCCACAAGGAAAACTCCAGATGACGCGACCGCGTGACCCACACGGACGCGTGACAGAGGCCACGTATCAGAATTTACAGAATACGCCCCCAGTGGTTTCTGAAGCCCTTTTGGCCCAGATCCAGGTGCAGAACACACAGACTAGAGGCTATAAAGTTGGGGAATGCATCCATTCAAAAAGGAGCTCGCATTTTTTATTACTTTCCATGATTTAGATTTAGTTCGAGAGAGGTTCTCTCCTCTCTCTCTTAGGATTAGGATTTAGGACTTCTTTTAGTTTTTAAGAGTGACTCTCGATCCAGGTTTAATATTTACTTTAATTTATGTTTCTATGCTACTTTTACTTTAATGCTTTTATTCGTATCTACAGATGTTGCCCAATTGGCTTATGAATTATTCCATGTTACATATTATTATTTGAATTAATGATTATTTGAGGTATTTCAGTTATTGATTGCTTTCTCTTTAATTTGTGTTACCATTGCTTTCCATCTAAGGACATTTTTATTCCAGCAATTTTACTTTTTCCCCTTTTGGTTTTGGTTAAGAAATCAGTAACTCAACATTATTAAACTCAGCATAATTGATAATCGTTATCTTGCTAATTGAACTGAACTTCAATAATCCCGACTTTTTCTCAGGAAATAAATAGGATTCGAAGGTCAAACTAATTAGTCCCTTGACTTTCCTTTGTTTTAGTAAAGGTTAACTAAGTGGAATTTAGATTCAACTTTCATTATTGTTGAGAGAGATAACTAAGTTGGACTTCCAATTTCTCTTACCTTGCCAAAAGTTTGCTTTACAGTATTTATTTATTTTAATTGCCATCTACTTTACTTGTCATTTAAATCACTTGCTTCTCACCTTCTAAACCCCGATTACAACCTTTATAGCCAATAATAAGAACATACTTCCTTGCAGTTCCTTGAGAAGACGACCCGAGGTTTGAATACTCGGTTAACAATTTTTAAAAGGGGTTTGTTACTTGTGACACCCAAAACGTTTGTACGAAGGGATTTCTGTCAGTTTAGAGACTATATCTACAACGCGACTGTTTTTATGAACTTCTTTACTGGCAAAAAATCCCGACGTCAAAATGGCGCCGTTGCCGGGGAACTGCTTACGTGTGCCTTATTATTGGTTATTGTAATTATTTTTCTTTTGCTTGTTTATTTATTTTTATTTTACCTTTTTAATTTTTTATCTGCTACCATGAACTCTCACCCCTCTCGCTTTGAGTTGGTCAGACCAATCAAGGATGGATGGAGCCAAGAGGATCTAATCAACCCTTTAGGCAGCAACACCCTCCGAGATATCCTGGATAAAGACCATTCTACCGTGCATACCCAGCTGAAAGATATGGTGGACAACCTTGTAACTACCAACAAGCCCCACCTCGTGCATATAAACCATCCTTTCAACATAACCTCAAACCACCACACTCACAAGCTTCTCTTCACCATTCGCCACCATATGATCCTTCCTTACCCCAGTACCAATCCAATCACTCCCAATCACCGCCACTTTCCTATGTATCATATCCAAGTCCGGCAACCCGAGAAGCAGAGGTTCGCCTAAAGGAAATAGTAAATAAACTTCAAACAACCATTCGACAATTGGAGCAAGCAGTAATCCAATGGGTTTCTAGACGCTCAAATATACAAGGGTCAACCACAGCTCCATGTGGACAGTCTAATGAAGAGCGTAGCACGAAGGAGATACCAGAAACTCCAGTGGACAAGACAGAGAATGAATTTGTACTAGAACAAGTAGAAGAAGTTGTCATTGTACAAGAAGAAGAGTTGGTTGAAGATCTAGGAGATGCTGAACCTCCATGGAAATCCAGAACTGAGGAGAACTCCGTCAAGGACGTTACAGTTGATGCTAAGGAGGATAGTGCACAATCCCCAAGGCAAGTCGTTTATGAAGAATTAGACGGAATAACCCAGGACACAAATTCCCTTGATAGTGATAGTCACAAGTCTAGCTCTCTTAGTAATGAGCTTGCATCCGCAAGTGAATTCTCTGAGATCGAAGAATCTTCCCCAGATGAATACGAAGATGATGCAGAGGTAGATTTCTCTCAACCTCCAATCTATGACTCAAGTGATGAGGAAGACATAGAGGACTTTGACCAGGGTGATACTGCATTTGAAGATTCTTGCAAGGAAGTGGAGGAATTCACAGAAGAGCACAAGGGAGAAGAACTTACAGAACCACCAGAAACACCTACCCCAAGGCCATTACCACCTAATACAAGCTTCAAGTGGGTACAATCCTTAACCTTTAACTTTACTTATTCACTTGAATATGGTTTACTTGAAACAGATGGCCAGCTTAGAGCTTTTTGCGGCTTTAAGAGTAAGAGGGAAATGGCTCGTACTCAGAGTTGGTGCGCAAGGTTCAATAAGGTTCCACGCTTCACCTCGAAGTACACGGATTGGTATCATGCTCAATTGCATGGATCACGGAGAACGTTTGGTCACCATGGTGAGATTCTACTTTTTAAACCGCCTGGATGGAAACATATAGATCAAGACGGAGGCGGATTTAATAGCAAAGCTTGGGATCCTGGATACTATTCTGACATTCGTCACCCCGGGAGCCTGAAAATTTGTCTGAAGCTGCTCAGAAGCTTTACATGCCTAGTATGGGACCCCGGAGGCTATTGGCATTCCAAGCATTGGTGGAGATTTTTGGACGAATTTAAACATAAGCCGCCATAGCAGGAAGCTCCCCCAATGTCCAACTTAAGGACTTTAACTAAAAGTGCTAGGTGGGAGACAACCCACCATGGTATGGTCGCTTCTTTTTCAATTTAATTCTTGTTAATTGCTTTCATTTTTATTTTCTTTTCATTTTACTTTATTGAACCTGGAATCATGCATAGCATTCATATTAATCATTGCATTCTGCATTTATCTTACATATATAAAAAAAAGGGGGTGCACGACGCGACCGCATGCCCCATGCGATCGCGTCATATTGCGAAAACACTATCCATGCGACCGCGTCACCCACGCGGCCGCGTGCTCTGGAGATCGGCGTCAAAATCCAACATCCAGAAAGTTAGGATGGAATCGTGCGGCCCTTGTGCGTTTTGCACAAATTGGCCCACGCGATCGCATGCTCTATGCGATCGCGTCACTTGCACAATACCAATACCACGCGACCGCGTGAGCGACGCGATCGCGTCGCATGGATTGCACATCACCCCAGAAGGAGACAGAGAGTTACGCTGAAACGGTGCTGGAGTCGTGCGTTTAGCACAATTTCCAGCGACGCGATCGCGCGACCCACGCGATCGCGTCATCCCCTCTTCCACCCCTTTCATGCGATCGCGCGACCCACGCAATCGCGTCACCCCCATTTTCACCCCCACCACGCGACCGCGTGCCCCACGCGGCCACGTGGATTTCAAAATATAACCTCCCAGGTCACGCGAAACCCTATCCCCGTGCCCCACCCCTTCACTCTCAACCCCCTCCCTCTCTCTCTCCCCAACCCTCAACCACCACCACCCAGCCACCATTACCGCTGCACCAACCACCGCCGGGAACCGCCGAACACCCACTGCCACCGTCCGCCCCCAGCCGCAACCAACCCCCTCTTCCTTCTTCCTATTTCTTCTTCCTATACAAAAGAATTCCTCAATGAAAAATAAAAGCAATGCACATGGGATAAAAATAAAATTGAAACATGAGCATGTAACAACAAGTGGGATAATATGGGAAAATTGGTAAAGAAGCTTCTTCTACTAAATATGTATGTTAGGTGAGATCTTTCATCCAGCAACACCACCCCCTTTTCCCCTTCCCTTTTCCCCTGACCGAACCGCCACTGCCCCTTCCTCCGCGCCGCCGTCACCACCCAGCCGCTTTCCTGCCCCGTTCTACTTCTTCCGCTTTCCAGGTTTCGCAGCACGCAAGCACTTTTTTATCCGTTCGTAGTTCTTAATTTTTTCCGTTTCTGTTCATAATTAGGATAGATAGTCTTGCATGTTGTAGTGGATTTTATGTTGTTAGGTAGCCTAGGCTGTGGTTAGTGGATTTAGGTCTGTTTACTTGCACTGTTCATGTTTCTGTTTTATCAAAACTGCAATTCTGCTGTTCTTGTGACCTTGTTCATATGCTGTGATTTCCTGCATTTGCTGCTTGTTACTCTGAATTTTCATGTTTCTATTAATTATAGGTAACTGTAGCAAGTTTTTTTAATTCATATGAACTGCCTTGTTTGCTATTTATTTTCCAGGATAATCCAATTTTAGCCGGAATGCTGCCCAAATTTCTATAAAAATGTTTTCATTCATATTTCGGTTTGGCAATTTAAACTCTGTTTTCAACTGTTTTAACCAAACCATTTCATAATTGCCAGGGCATGCTTTCTTATCCTCTTTGATTTCCTGGTTTATAAACTGCATTTGTGATATTCTGATTCCAATTCTTGCTTTCTTTATATCTATTTGAATCAACATCACCCTGTTTTCCTTGTTCGGTTATGAGTTATTTCTAGTTATAATTGTGAATCCTTGTTACATGGAAAATTTTCTTTATGCCACTTACCTTAACCCACTTTTTACTGACTCACTAATTTTAATTTACTAACCTCTTTTTCAATTCTCACCAGATTAACCTTTTAAAATATCTTTTCTGATTTTTCACTTTTCTCTAACTTTCTAACCATGGCATAATGACAATTTTTCCATTTAATTTGAATTCTGATACATTTTGGATTGTAACTTCTTCCTTTCAAACTTTTAAACTACTATACAATCCTTAATGCATATTTACTTAACTCATTTACCTCATTCTAATTCTCCCATGCCGCTTTGTGTTTTCTTTGCCTATATGCCTACTTGCTTTCCTATTTTTATATATCCTGGTTTTCCATTTTTCAGGATGTCTGCCTCACAGAGGAAAGGAAAAGGCAAGGCCACTGGCAAGCGCAAGAGAGGAGATTCCTCCCAGTCCATCATTGCCCTCATGCATGATTCCTCATGGCGGGAGAAGAACTTTACACAGCAAGAAAAAGCTAACCAGCTGCTCCCTGCAAATGATTCAATAAAATTTGCAAACCGATACTGTGAGCTGAAGTATCCGGCCTTTGCAAACTCCAGGAATCTATACCTAGAGAGAACTCTGAGGATTCTAGAAGCACTCCAGCAGTACACCACTGAGCAAATCAAGCAAAGAGGCCGGTTCTTTCTGGAGAGAGCACTGACAGAGGTCAATGCATCTTGGGTCCGAGAATTCTACTGCAACTACTACATCACCACCCTAGATGCAGTGAACCTGAGAGGAAAGCAACTTCTGGTCACTGAGGAGGCTATAGAGGACATTCTCTGGCTCCCAGCCAAGTCCGATCAGCCTGATGGTTATACAAAGGCTAAGGAGGGCATGCGCCTGATGCAGTTTGATTGGGATGCTGTGAAGGCACGGATAGCTCTCGACCCGACGGTTCCTTGGGAGATGGGTCAGGACACCACCATGCCTAGAGGGATCAAGAGGGCGTACTTAAATGATGAGGCTCGGTTATGGCATCAGATCTTGAGCAACTATGTGATGCCGAGTACTCATGAGACGGAGATCCCAGCTGCTATGATCACCCTCCTATGGTGTGTGATGGAGGGTAAGGACCTTTATCTGCCACGCTTTATCTGGCATTTTATGGCCAGGGTCCACGTCCGAGGCACCCTCCCTTTTCCGTATCTGGTTACACAGCTAAGCCGTCGAGCTGACGTGCCATGGGAGGATGCCGATGAGAGACCACCAGTGGCGGACTACAGGAAGATCATTCCTCATAGCAGGAACTTCTTAGCTTTGGGCTACAGACCACCACCCTTCACTGCTACTGATGAGACAGCCCCACCGTCAGCTGGACCCTCTTCATCCACGGCTGCCCCTACTGCCCCTGCTGCCACCACTGCATCGCCACCTGCCTCTGAGCCCGTATACCGCCTCGTGCACCGCCTATTCCGACAGCTTGATCAGATGGAGCGCCGTAACCGGCGCCGGTATGAGAGATTGGAGCGTCGCAGCCAGCAACGCTATTCGCATATGAAGCTGATGATCCGACAGGGTGGTGACATCCCCTCCGAGCCCGACACACCATCAGAGCCATCAGAGGAGGAGGAGGATGAGCACGAGGAGGAGACTCACTTCCAGGAGGAGACCCATCAGCAGGCAGACACAGCGCAGGCTGCACCACATCAGGAGGTTACGCATCAGATCGAGGCTGCAGATCCAGAGATCCCGATCCAGTCAGCACCGCCTCTACAGCAGCCAGACCCTCAGCCCACCACCACCACAGAGCCTCCAGCTACCATCCCTACCAGTGATGACACCCCTTCACACCCGGCTTGACTGAGCATCAGGGACGATGCTTCATTTTAAGTGTGGGGAGGTCGCCATCTCTGGCATTTTATTTTGGTGAACCACTACATCTCTTTTTTCTTTTATTTTGGATATTTTTCTGTATTTTTCTTTTTACTATTATTTTCTGAGTACTTATACATTGCTACTTTTGTGTATTTTTACTCTATTTCCGCATTTTGTATTTTTTGTTCATATTTTAGCTATTTAGTTTATTTTAGTTATTTAGTTTAGTTGGCAATTCTGACTTATTAGTGGATTAATTAGTATAGTTTACCCTTTTTAGCATAAGATAACATAGATAAATTGAAAAAGGAAGTAACCTAGGAAATTGAACATAACAGATTTAAATCCATAAACCTTGGAATTGCATGACTCATTTAGGTAGATGCATTTAGAATAGGTTGCATTGCATAACATTCCACCACTTTAACCTTACCTTATTCTTTACCTTGGATTTAGCATGAGGACAAAGTTATTTTTCAGCATTTAATAAAAGGGGATACAAAAGAATTCTCCAATGCAAAATAAAAGCAATGCACATGGGATAAAATAAAATTGAAACATGAGCATGTAACAACAAGTGGGATAATATGGGAAAATTGGTAAAGAAGTTTGTTCTACTAAATATGTATGTTAGGTGAGATCTTAGTCTAATTAAGGATTCACTTATTAGCTCACTTAGCCTTATACATATATCCTTACCTTTACCTTGGCCCCATTACAACCTTAATTAAAGACCTCATGACTTTTGGTATGACTGTACTCTATAATTGTTGATTGGTTAGATGAAGAACAAAGTTGTAGGAAGTAAGAATAAAAAGAAAAGTAGAGTGAATAAACCCAATAAACACTGAGAGACTAGAGGGTAAACACAAATCCAGTGAGGGTTTAATAGCTCATCAACATATATCTGTGCTTAATTTACTAATTGTTTTGCAAGTCTGTACAATATTTTTTCTTTTCCATCTCATTTGCAAAATTACTTTATTATTTAAGGGTTGGCTATATATATATATATATATATATGACTCTTTGAGAATGTGAATTAATTTGACTACATGTAAGCTTTATATATGAGTAGATAAATTGGAATTGTATGACTCATTTAGGTAGATGCATTTAGAATAGGTTGCATTGCATAAACATTCCACCACTTTAACCTTATCTTATTCCTTACCTTGGATTTAGCATGAGGACATGCTATTGTTTAAGTGTGGGGAGGTTGATAAACCCATATTTCATGAGTTATTTTGTGCTTAGTTTGAGTGATTTATTCAATCCTTCACCCACTTATTCATATTAATTGGGGCAAAAAACCATATTAAGCCACATGCAGAAAAGTTTAACCAAAATACGCCAAACAGAAATTTGTTTCAGCAATAAGCCAAGAGGCATTTTTATATAAATCAAACCAACAAGGTTCGAACTCTATTAGCAAGTAATTCGAACCACATTGGATTAAGAAGTTTTTCTATCGCATTCCAGTCACGATCCTGCACGATACGGTGAAGTATGATTGTCTCACGATTGGTAGTGATGAGGACCTCCAAGTCATGTTTCTTTGTTGGAGGCAGTTTCCGGAGGTCCGCACACCAGAGTTGCTGGCAAAGCTGGTTGATGTGGTATCCAGCTCAGGCGGTTCGAACCGGAATACCGCCAATGTAGCCACTGCAGTTGGCTCCAGTTCGATGGCTGCTGTGGCTTCTTCCTCCGTCCCAGTTTACGAGCCAGCGGCCCAACTTGTCGCCTCTCCGTCATTTGCTGTTGATTTGAATAACGGCGTCCGCGACGAGGTAGGATCCTTTGATGTTCTGCCAAACGCTTTACACGGCGTTCCACCGGTTGGCGTCGGAGACGGAGAATTGGGTGATCCTGATGAGGACGACGTTGAGCCCGAAACGATTGAGGAAGATAGCGGGGACGAGGTTGTAGCGGCTGGGCCTGCATTGGCTGGCGGTGGTTCTAGCTCTGGCACACAGCAGTATCCACCATATTTTTCTTCGCTGGACCTGGACGCCATGACGCATGAGGGTGCGCTAGGGCACCCTGTTGGATTCGGAGCTAGAGATGCGGAAGGGAATGCTGGTCTCACAGAGTTCCAAGTTGGTCAGCAATTCCAGGATAAAGATGAGGCCCTGTTAAGTGTGAAGACTTACAGCATCCGGCGAGGGGTACAGTACAAGGTGGTGGAGTCCGATCACCGCCGGTATGTGGGCAAGTGTTCCGAGTTTGGGAATGGTTGCACATGGTTGATTCGGCTAAGTCTCCGGAAGCGCAAGGGCATTTGGGAGGTCAAACGGTACAATGGCCCTCACACTTGCCTAGCCACATCCATATCAAGTGATCACAGAAGTTTGGATCATTCTGTGATTTCGGCGTTCATTATGCCAATGGTTAGGGCTGACGCATCGGTTAGCATCAAGGTACTCCTGAACGCCACGGCAGCGCATTTTGGTTTTAGGCCAACTTACAGGAGGATTTGGATGGCGAAGCAGAAGGCCGTTGGCCTCATCTACGGTGACTGGGATGAGTCATACAGCGAGATACCTAGGTGGGTGTTGGGTAGCATCCCTGGTGAAGGCAACATATGGCAGGCTGGCCGAACTCTTTGTTCGCAAGGGGCGAGAGGCTGAGGCCCAGATGGGCACCGGACAGCAGTTCAGTCAGCATTTGGTGAAGTGTATCGAGGCCAACTTGAAGACGGCCAGGTGCTTCACTGTGACGTTGTATGACCGTGATAACTCCGAGTTCACCGTAGCGGAGACCACTCCGACTGGCACTTTCTCCTTGGGTACTTACCGAGTATCGCTTGCCTCCCGGACATGTGACTGTGGGTACTTTCAGGCGCTTCATTTCCCGTGTCAGCACGCACTTGCATGTTGTGCCTACGCACGCGTGAGTTGGAGCTCCTATGTTCACAGCGTCTATCAGATTAGCTCGGTGTTCAATGTCTATCGGATGGGATTCACACCTCCAATCCCGGAGGGCTACTGGCCACCCTACGATGGGCCCACGGTGATTCCGGACCCAAACAGAAGGCGTGCGAGAGAGGGGAGGCCTAGATCCACCAGGATACGGACGAATATGGATGAGGCAGATCCAAACAGGCCAAAACGGTGTGGCCTTTGTCGCCAACCCGGACACACTAGACGTAGATGCCCACAGGTAGTAGGATCGTCTCAGACAGGGCGAAATTAGTTTCCATGATGTTATTGTTAGTGTTATTTACATTTAAGTTGTCTTGTTAGATGCATTGCTTGACCACGTATGTAACTTGTTGAGATTAATGCATTGAACTTTGGTATTTGTGAGTAGTAATGAATATGTTGTCTTCCATTACAAGTTATGCTACAGGGCTCGTTGATCCTCATTTTAATAACTAAACGAAATCATTATACCTTATCATGTTTCATTTAATACATAAACAGACATAAACAGAGCACTACATAACAAGAGAACTACACCTAACTATCATACATGACTGGAATAGAGGAAAACAAATACATGAAATGTGACTCATCTAAACAGGTGCTAACCAGTACCACAGCGACGTGCTATCCGTGCCCTCTGACCTCGACGGACAAGCGGCTCCTCATCCTCTATCTCATCCTCCTCCTCCTGCGGAGTAGGCTGTACTGGTGGCGCAACACGCAACGGTGCTGCAGACGATGTTGCGATAGACTCTGATGCAGCGGTGAAGGCAGATGTAGGGGTACCTCCAAGACGAAACTGCTGACCAGCGGATGAGGATGGAGGCTCGTTCAGATCAACATCTAAGGGGGCCTGGATCCCTGAGGTCTGGCCAGCTCTGCGGGGGGTCACCTCACCCTGCATGATGGTGGTGATCCCATCTAGGAAGCGTGGACTCCCGAAGTCTCCAACAAACGAGTCTGACCCAACAAAGTCTGCCCACTGTGATCCTGATATGCGCCAAGGTGTACCACCCTGCTCAGCCTGATCATCTGCTGGCACACCAACGAAGTAATCTCCAAGCGGGCCCGATCCAGGTCCAGGTCCAGCGTCACCAGTGTCAGCCCCGTCACCGAGCCCTGTGCCATACCACTCACCTCCATGACCGCCATCGTGTGTACTAGTACCTCCATCGTGTGTGCATCCTCCAACGTGGCCAGGCTGGTCGTCATCGTCGTCCCCATGGTCAGAACCACTCCTCGCCGTCTGATCCGGCCACCTCCACTGACGCTGGCTCCTCCGTGTCCCTACCCCCATCCTCCTCTCAACCCTGCGCCTGTCAGGCACGTCATCCAGAGGATCCATGTCAGGCACTCGCCCCGGACCCCGCTGTGAGGCCTCAACTGGTATAGGAACTGATCTCGGATCCCCCAGCTGAGTGTCCGGTGCCAGGAACCTCTTCCCATGCTGACTCCACCACTGAAGGAACTGATGAGACGGTCCAGGGTCGGCAACAACATCGAACCTCAATACACTGTCCTGACGAGCGTCCCAGTATGCATGCCACTTCGGCATGGAAGAGGGGAACCATCGATCGCCGCCTCTCCCGTCCTTGGACATCAGAAAGTCGATGTTCAAGGCGGGACGCGGAGGGGCCTGTACCCCTCCAAACTGAGGAAGAACACGATCTATCTGATGCCACTCTATGACAGCAAAGTAGATCAGCGCGGTCACACTGCGCCACACCGCCATGTGCCGAGGCTCCAAAACCTCCGGGTGCAACACCTGAAGTACGTCGGGGCTACTGTACGGCATCCATATAAACTGCAGAACAAACCCACCCTTATCAGGGCTACTGTACGACCCAAGTGTAAAATATTTAACTAAAAGAGCATCAGTTATTAATTAGCATACTAACCTCCCTGGACTGTAACCGGTCTATCCTAAGCCTCCACGCCCGCACTCTCGGACCCTTCTCGCTACCGGAAGGGTTGTAACCTGCCCATCTGCACCATACAAATAAACCACTACCCTAAACCACTGACTTAAACCACTAACAAAAACCACTACCCTAAACCACTAACATAAACCACTAACTAATACCACTAGCTTAAACCACTATCATAAACCACCTACATAATCCCCTCACCTAAACCACCTACATAAACCACTAACATAAAGTACCGTCTAACCAGGATACAAAACCACTAAAGTACAACTAACGCTTGAATCAAAAATATTTCCGTACTAACCTCGTCGTTGATGACCCCGGCTATATGAGCGACTCCGTCCAACCGATATAACTGTGCCGGATCGTCCCCCATCAGCAGAGTAGTCCGTTCAGGTCTTCCTCAGAGAGAATCTGGGTCGTTTTCTCTGAGATTTTGTGGGGTAGGGGTGAAGGGATAATGGTTCGAATGAGGGTGATTCGAACTCCTTATATAGTCGAATCACACCTAATTCAAACCAGCCTGGTTCGAATTATGAAGGAGTGCATTAGGAGTAATTCGAACCGGCCCGGTTCGAATTACATGGAATCGATTTCAAAGCATAATTCGAACCAACCTGGTTCGAATTATGTGTGAGAGAAGTTCGAACCATGCTGGTTCGAATTATGTATGGGAGGAGTTCGAACCTTATTGGTTCGAATTATTCAAATACGTACAACACTAAATCGAACCATGTTGGTTCGAATTATGAAGGAGTGCAATTCGAACCAGCTTGGTTCGAATTATATTAAAATACACTTTGGCTCATTGCTGAAACGAAATTGGATTTGGCGCATTTTGGTTACAAGATTCTTGCTTTGGCTCATTATGGTTTTTTGCCCTATTAATTGCATGGTTTTACTTTCCCTTCCTTATTTTGTGATGTATGTGAAAAACATGTTTCCTAAGCTTTAAAATTAATTATTTTAATTACCTTTATTTCCATTCGATGCCGTGATTAGTGTGTTGAGTAGTTTCAGATTTTCTAAGGCAGAATGATTTAAAGGATAGAAAAGGAAACGTACAAAAATGGAAGGAAAGTGCGAAACGGAGTTTTGAAGAAACTGGCATCCACGCGATCGCATGGACGACGCGATCGCGTGCCAGGAGTGAAGAAGCAGTGACGCGGCCGCATGACCGACGTGACCGCGCCACAAGGAAAACTCCAGATGACGCGACCGCATGACCCACGCGGACGCGTGACAGAGGCCACGTATCAGAATTTACAGAATACGCCGCCAGTGATTTCTGAAGCCCTTTTGGCCCAGATCCAGGTGCAGAACACACAGACTAGAGGCTATAAAGTGGGAGAATGCATCCATTCAAAAGGGAGCTCGCATTTTTTATTACTTTCCATGATTTAGATTTAGTTCGAGAGAGGTTCTCTCCTCTCTCTCTTAGGATTAGGATTTAGGACTTCTCTTAGTTTTAAAGAGTGACTCTCGATCCAGGTTTAATATTTACTTTAATTTATGTTTCTATGCTACTTTTACTTTAATGCTTTTATTCGTATCTACAGATGTTGCCCAATTGGCTTATGAATTATTCCATGTTACAGATTATTATTTGAATTAATGATTATTTGAGGTATTTCAGTTATTGATTGCTTTCTCTTTAATTTGTGTTACCATTGCTTTCCATCTAAGGACATTTTTATTCCAGCAATTTTACTTTTTCCCCTTTTGGTTTTGGTTAAAAAATCAGTAACTCAACATTATTAAACTCAGCATAATTGATAATCGTTATCTTGCTAATTGAACTGAACTTCAATAATCCCGACTTTTTCTCAGGAAATAAATAGGATTCGAAGGTCAAACTAATTAGTCCCTTGACTTTCCTTTGCTTTAGTAAAGGTTAACTAAGTGGAATTTAGATTCAACTTTCATTATTGTTGAGAGAGATAACTAAGTTGGACTTCCGATTTCTCTTACCTTGCCAAAAGTTTGCTTTATAGTATTTATTTATTTTAATTGCCATCTACTTTACTTGTCATTTAAATCACTTGCTTCTCACCTTCTAAACCCCGATTACAACCTTTATAGCCAATAATAAGAACATACTTCCTTGCAGTTCCTTGAGAAGACGACCCGAGGTTTGAATACTCGGTTAACAATTTTTAAAAGGGGTTTGTTACTTGTGACACCCAAAACGTTTGTACGAAAGAATTTCTGTCGGTTTAGAGACTATATCTACAACGCGACTGTTTTTATGAACTTCTTTACTGGCAAAAAATCCCGACGTCATTACCACATAGGAATATTTGGTACCCACCGTGGGGCCTGAGTTTAAAGTATACTTTTTGTTTCTAATGTTTGCGATTTTTTTCAAAAATACCTCTAACATTTAATTTCATTCAATTTTGTCCTTAACACTTTCGATTAATTCGATTATACTCATTAATTGTTACATCGAAAGTGCCTTTGCAAGTGTCCACCGCTGCCAGTTCTCTAAGAGCCGACACATACTTCTTACACTTCAAGTGAAGGAGAGCTCAACCCTTGAACAATATGAGTTATACCTATCACCAGGCTTTTCATACAGGAATATTTGGCACCCACCGTGGGGCCTAAGTTTAAATGTAACCCCACTATCATCTTCTCTGTCCGATTTTTTATCCTATTTTGTAGGTTATAATCGATGGTGGAAGAGCAAAAAAATCCACCTCCTCTTCCTCGCACTGAGGCCGAATTATTGGTTTTCAATGAGTTACTGAGAGGAGAAGTTTAGCGGTGACCGAGTTGTCAAACTAGAAATAAAATGGTCGAAACAATGAAGAGAAACAAAAAAATCCTGGTAATCGCGATGATGATGACAACCATACCTCAGAAGTCAAGACCGCAGTTGTAGTCACTCGAAAGTTGTCAGTAGAAAGAACCAACCCTTTTTAAAAAGAGATCATGAGCTTCCAAATTCCCAGAAACTTTACTCTGCCGACAACACTGAAACCCTATGACGGAATCAGTGACCCCAATATCCATGTCACCAAGTTTTATTCGATGATGTTTCTTAACGGTGCTTTTGACACAATATTATGACATTTTTTTCCACATTTTTACATGGTGCTGCTTTACTCTGGTTTTCATCTTTACCTGCAGGTTCTATTAGTACTTTTTTAGAACTGGCCGATCTCTTCACCAACAATTTTGCAGCATCCAAGATCTATGTCCATGATTCTGACTACCTTAGCACAATCAAACAAGGTCAATTCGAAAGTCTCTGTGACTACATGACGAGGTTCAATAAGACAGTAATAGAGATCTCCAATGTCCACCTCCACACCCTTAAGAGTGATCTTCACCCTAGCAAGTTCCAGGAGACTATTGCTGTCGCCAAACCAAAGACTTTAGAAAAATTTCGAGAAAAAGCAATTAGACAAATGAAAATCAAAGAACTTAGACAAACTCAGTGAATAGAAAAACCAACTCAATCAAAAGAAGACAACCAAAAAGACCTTTTCGAATTAGAAAAGTGATTGGCAAAGGGATTTATACCATTTAAACACTTCTAGGCAAAGAACTACCTAGTACTTAGAACGCAGCATCTTGGAAGCTATACCATAGCTAGGTTGTAAGTCAGGACTCGAAGATTTACTCTTTTTCCCACTCACGGTTTTTTTTATACTGGATTTTACTTGGAGGGATTTTAACGAGGCACTTCATCCTATAACTTCTATGTTAAAAGGGTAATCCTCAATAAATAATACATTATTTTTAACTTCGTCATTCTTTATTTTTAATTATTATTCCTGCCTTTAGTTCGGCTACTAGTTTTTCTACACACTACACAAATTACAACAAACTAATATTAAAGTTGACATACAAAAATAAACCAATAGTTATAAGTCAAAATCAATCGAAAAAAGTCAACATCTATAAGTCGGAATCATTTCAAACAAATCGGCAATTATAAATGAAAATCACTTCCAACAAACTAGCAACTATAAGTCAGAATCAATCTCAAACAAGCCGACTGATGGAAGAAAAATGTCGGTAAAGATTTTTACAAAAATTATCACATTGCAAGTATAGTTCTAAACTGACAATTAAACCCCAATCAATGTCTAAATTGTTTGTCACTTAAACAAACCCAATAAAATTAACCGAAGTATTTAAACCTCGGGTTGTCTCTCAAGGAATTGCAGGAAAGTATGTTTATTATTGGTTATGAGATTGTACCTTTTTGGGTTTTGAGTTTAATAAGCAAGGAATGTAAATGACAAGAAAATAACGAACAACTAAGAAAAGTCCTAGCAAGGGTTGAGAGTCGGAATTCCTATCCTCATTATCAATGTCAATTGTCATGGTAATTGCAAATTGCTCTCACTTAGTTAACCTCTAACAATTGAAGGAAAGTCAAGTGAGTAATTCAACTTGAGTTCACAAGTCCTAATCAAAGACTAGAATTAGTGAAACTCAATCCAACTAGAAACTTTCAATCACTAACCAACAAGAGACTTTGACAACTCAAGAGTCTCCAAATTACTCAATCCAAGCTAAGAATACAAAAATCTAATTTAAAATCCAACCAAGCATTTATCAAACACTTGGTAGGCGCAAAATAAAAGCATAGAAAAGTAATTAGAGAATGTAAAATCTAAGACCAACATTTGCAAGGAATCAATAATAACAAATGAAGAAAGAAGCAATCATAAACATGAAGACATAACTTGAATTAATATGGATTAAAGGAAACAAGAAGAATCCATAAACTAAATTGGCAACATAAAGGAATCAATGATAGAAGTAGATAACTAAAGTACTAGAACAAATAAAAGTAGAAGAAAACTAAATTAAAGTAAGATGGAAATCTGAATTGGAGAAGAAATAAACCTAAAAACTCTAAAACCTAGAGAGAGGAGAGAGCCTCTCTCTAGAAACCTACATCTAAAACCTAAAATTGTGTATGAATGAATGAATGATTGATTCCCCTCTTCCAGCTTTACTCTGCAGCCTCTAATCTGTATTTTCGGGCCTGAAACTGGGTCAAAAACAGCCCAGAAATTGCCCCCAGCGTTTTATGTTTAATGCAACACGTGACGCTCATCACACGTACACGTCACTGAACAAATTCCTGGTCACGCGTACGTGTCATCCACGCATACGCATCGCTTGCCTGCTGCACCGGTCACGCGTACGCGTCGCCCATGCGTGCGCGTCGCTACCAGCTTCTGAAATTCTCAATTTCTTGTATTCCTTCCATTTTTGCATGATTTCTTTCCATCTTCTAAGCCATTCCTGCCCTATAAAATCTGAAAATACTTAACACACATATCATGGCATCGAATGGTAATAAGAGAGGATTAAAATTATCAAATTTAAGACCGAAGAAGCATGTTTTCAATCATAACACAAAATTAGGAAGGAAAATATAAAACATGCGAATTATATGAATAAGTGCGAGAATAATGGATAAAACCCACTCAATTCAGCCTAAAATGTACCATGAAATAGTGGTGCATCGAATCTCCCCACACTTAAACATTAGCATGTCCTCATGCTAAGCTCAAGAGAAGCTATAAAGGAGGTGAAGAGGAATGTTGGAATTTATGAAATGCAACCTATCTATATGAATGCAACTACATGCAAAAGGCTTTTACCTACTTGGTTAAAAGTAAATAAATCTCTCAAGAACAAATATGAACTGGATCTCACTAATTCAAATCATAAAATGAAGTACAAATAGACTTGTAAGAAGAAAGCTCGTGAAAGCCAGGAACAAAGAATCGAGTATCGAACCCTCACTGGAAGTGTATACACTCTAATCACTCAAGTGTTTAAGGATCGATTATCTCAATTCTCTACTAACCTTGCTTTCTAAGGCTTGCTCTTCATCTACCAATCAACAAAAATTTAATGCACAACTACACATATCAAGAGGTCTTTTAAGGGTTGTAATGGGGTTAGGGTCAAGGTAGGATTGTATTTGGTCAAGTGGACTAAAATCTGAATCCTTGAGTAACCTAAACTTTCCACCTAATTTAAGACAATCTATGTAATCAACATATAAAATCTAACTACCCATTAACTATGTTTAACACATATTCATGCATCCGAATTTGAGAACTCATATGCATTACTATCACCATTTACTTTGGGCCATTTTGTCCCCTTTTATTATTTGCTCTTTTTCTTTTTTTTCTCTTTTTTTTTATTTTTCTTTTTTTTTTTTCTCAATGCATATGATTAAGGTATTGAATGCATGAACATGTCCTCAACATTCTCTTCACATTTTTACAAAAAGTATAACATACTCAATTCCCAAACCAAATATTTCCAAACCCAACTTCCCCACACTTAAATCATGAACACTTTCACTAGTCTAAGCTAACCAAGGATTCAAATTAAGGACATTATTATTTTTCGCTTATAGTTAATGATGTGCTAAAGTAAAGAATATATGGGGTTAAAAAGGCTCAAAATTGGTTTGCAAAGGGTAATGAAAGGGTAAGGCCATATGGGTATGTGAGCTATAGTGAAACAAAGGCTTCAATCACATAAGTGCATGCATACATCAAACAATGGAAATATAGAATCAAGCAAGACAAAGATCACAATCTTAAAGAGAACAACACACACCAAAATAAAACATTGGTTGATAAGATGCAACCAATCAAATAGGTTTAAAATCTCACTGGTTTTGTGTATTCGAGCTCTAAAATCATGTTCCAAAATAAATTTCTTGAAGCAAGTTCAACAAAAATTTTAAGTCAAATTAGTGAAATGCTCTAAAACAGTTTCTTGGAAGAGAATTCATCACTTCAACCAAGTAGTACATACATGCAAGCAACTAACTACACATGCAATCTATTATGCAATGCAACAACTAATATAACAAAAAAGATTAAGAATTGGTGTTGGAAAGGGAAGTAGTTACCCACGGAGATCGGTATCGACCTCCCCACGCTTAATGATTGCACCGTCCTCGGTGCATGCAAAGTTGTGAAAGTGGACGGGTTGCTACAACTAATGTGTTTTCTCAAAAAATTGGGCGATGGGACTTGTTTGCTCGCCCTATTTAGAAGTGTTCCGTTTCCCCTCTTGGTGGCCATCCTGAAAGAAGCGAAAAAGGAAGAAGAATAAACCACAAACAAAGATATGCAAACAAATACAGTCAAGGTAGGCTAATGCAAAAAAATAATGAGGTTCTCAACTACATGGTAGCTACAACATATAAGTGGGAAGACAATGTAAGCTGAGGGTATATCAACTAAATACCAAGCAAGTCAAGAAGCACCCAAAACAATGCAAGAAATATGCAACAGTTGAGTAAGAAAATTTAACACCAATGTTAAAACAACAAATATAGAAAAGAAAAGAAGAAGAAACAACAAATTAAAAATGCAATTAATGCGAGTATGCAAAGGTAATAAGTAGAAGAGAATAAAAGAGAATAAGGATGAGAAGTTAAAGAAATGAAGAAGAAGGAAGTAAGAAAGTGGGAAGAAAGAAGAAAGAAATGAGAAAGGAGAAGAGAAACGATGCGTAAGCGTCGTCCACGCGCATGTGTGGATTGCAGAATGAGGAGGCGACGCATATGTGTCGGTCACGCTCATGCGTGAGAAGCATAAATTAGAAGGTGACGTGTACGTGTAAGTCACGCGTACGCGTGGAGGTGAATTGTGCTCCTCGCACAACCCTCGCACAGTTCCCGCACAACTCTCAGGTTTTTATAGTGGAGGTGGCATCATTAACATACGATGCATGCGCGTCGGCCACGCTCATGCGTGGGAAGCCAAAATTGCAAATGACGTATACGCGTCGGCGACACGCACGCTTGGGTTGGGTTGTGCGCCTAGCCCCTCACCAGCGCGGTCCTGGCACAACTCTTTGTCCAGGCCGCGCTGTCGCGCCGTTCCAACACGGTTTGGGCACGGACCAAATTTGGGCATTGACGCGTACACGTTGGTCATGCGCACGCGTGACAGCCTCTCTTTTTTTTAAAATTAACAGGCTACCAAAGTAATGTCAAACATTAATAAGCAAGCGAAATCACAATGTAAACTAAATAAACCTAACTAAAAATAAAAATTTAACTTATTACCAATATAAATAAAAGAGGGAAAATGGAAGAATTTACCATGGTGGGGTGTCTCCCACCTAGCATTTTTAGTTAAAGTCCTTAAGTTGGACATTTGGTGACCTCCTTGTCATGGTGGCTTGCGCTTGAACTCATCTCAAAACTTCCACCAACGCTTGGACTTCCAATAAGCTCCAACATTTTCAAGTGAATTCACCAAGCCTTGATGAAGTTCTTCACAAGCTTTGAGCTCCCAAAGTTGATCATCTTGTATGCCAGGATCCCAAATCTTGTTTCTACACCCATCTTTAAGTGGATCATCAATGTTCCAACCGGGTGGCAAGCAATCCGAATTCTCAATGAAGTACCAAACTCTTCTCTTAGATCCAACCAATTGATCACTAGTCCAACCTTGCATCTTGCTCTTGTAATCTCAATCTTGATGAGTCTTGATTTGCAACTCCAACCACTAAACATCATTCTCTTATGCTTCATTCCACAAAGGCTCCTAAGTTGGCCATCTGTTTCAAGAATACCATACTCAAGTGGGACAGTAAAGCTAATAGAGATAAGTTTTACCCATTCAAATAAAGGAGTAGATGGCAACCTAGGTAGAGAAGTCTCCAACGATCTTGACAAAGTATATTCAACTCCCGTCCATCCTTGCCGAAGGACTTCCACCTTTTGAAAAGATTCTTCACTTTCAAGCTGTTCCTCACCAAGTTCATTCAACTCTTCTCCATCACTCAAATCATAAATATGAGGTTGAGAGGAATCTACCTTAATGTTGCTTCCAATTTCATCGGGAGAAGGTTCTTCAAACTCAAGGGGTTCACTTGTGGATGCAAATTTATTACTAGGATGGCTTGATTCATGATCATCATCACCAAGGAAACTTGTCTCTTGATATATTCCGTCCAATTCTTCATAGGGAATATGCATTGGAGGTTGTGCACTAGCCTCCTCAACATCAATTTCAAGCTTCTTGGAGGAATACTCTACAACTCTAGATTCCCATGGAGGTTCAGCATCTCCTAAGTCTTCAACCACTTCTTCCTTTTCAACAATTACGGCTTTCTCCAATTATTCCAATACAAAGTCACATTCCTCACTTTCCACTGGACTTCCTAGTTTCTCCTTCATGCTACGTTCCTTACTAGATTCTCCACATGCAGCCATGGAAGTTCCTTGAGTGTCCAGCCATTGGAAAGAAAATCGACTTACTAACTCGGTCAAGGCAGCCGCGAATTCTAGTGTCGCCCTTTTCATCTCGCTTTACCCTTGAAGTTGTGAAGTGAGAGAATCATCTATTGGGACTTGGGGTAGATAGGAGGGTTCATTATATGGGAGAAAGGGTTCATGATAGGAAGGTGGTTCATCTTGATAAGGGTATGGAGATGGTGTATATTGAGGTGGTATATGTGAGAATGGTGGTTCTTGGGAGTAATTGTGTTGGAATGTCGGTGGTTCTATGTATGGTTCATATGGTAGTTGGTGTGGTGGGTAAGGATTAGGATCATATGACGATGTTTGGTAAAACGGGACTTGTGAGTATGGTTGAAGGCTATGTTGTGGGGTATAAGAGTCATAGGTGTATGGTGGTGATTGTTGCTAGTCACAGGAAAGTCCACTATATCCATTGTCTTGGTATGCATAATGGAATGGCTCTTGCTCGTAGTACATTGGAGAGGGTTATTGCCATGGAGGTTGTCCATAAGCTTGAGGCTCCTCCCACCTTTGATTGTCTCATCCTTGATGCATGTTCTCATTGTAGCTTCCATTCCCTACAACATAATTTGAACCAAACTCATAGCCAAAGGGGTGAGAATTCATAAACAAGAGAAGATAAAAATAAAAACTAATAAAAAATAATGAAAATAAACTCCTAAAACTAGAAGCACTAACAAAGAAACGAAAAAGCAAACATATTCACAATAACCAGTAATAAGGCACACGTTTGCAATTCCCCAGCAACGGCGCCAAAAACTTGACGGAGGAAAAATGTCGGTAAAGATTTTCACAAAAATTATCGCTTTGCAAGTATAGTTCTAAACCGACAATTAAACCTCAATCAATGTTTCAATTGTTTGTCACTTAAGCAAACCCAATAAAATTAACTGAAGTATTTAAACCTCGGGTCGTCTCTCAAGAAATTGCAGGGAAGTATGTTTATTATTGGTTATGAGATTGTACCTTTTTGGATTTTGAGTTTAATAAGCAAGGAATGTAAATGACAAGAAAATAACGAACAACTAAGAAAAGTCCTAGCAAGGGTTGAGAGTCAGAATTCCTATCCTCATTATCAATGTCAATTGTCATGGTAATTGCAAATTGCTCTCACTTAGTTAACCTCTAACAATTGAAGGAAAGTCAAGTGAGTAATTCAACTTGAGTTCACAAGTCCTAATCAAAGACTAGAATTATGAAGCTCAAGCCAACTAGCAACTTTCAATCACCAACCAACAAGAGACTTTGACAACTCAAGAGTCTCCAAATTACTCAATCCAAGCTAAGAATACAAAAATCTAATTTAAAATCCAATCAAGTATTTTATCAAACACTTGGTAGGCGCAACATAAAAGCATAGATAAGTAATAAGAGAATGTAAAATCTAAGACCAACATTTGCAAGGAATCAATAATAACAAATGAAGAAAAAAGCAATCATAAACATGAAGACATAACTTGCATTAATATGGATTAAAGGAAATAAGAAGAATTCATAAACTAAATTGGCAACATAAAGGAATCAATGATAGAAGTAGATAACTAAAGTACTAGAACAAATAAAAGTAGAAGAAAACTAAATTAAAGTAAGATGAAAATCTGAATTGGAGAAGAAATAAACCTAAAAACCCCAAAACCTAGAGAGAGGAGAGAGCCTCTCTCTAGAAACCTACATCGAAAACCTAAAATTGTGTATGAATGAACGAGTGAATGATTCCCCCCTTCCAGCTTCACTCTGCAGCCTCTAATCTATATTTTCGGGTCTGAAACTAGGTCAAAAGCAGCCCAAAAATTTCCCCCAATGTTTTCTGTTTAATGAAGCACGTTACTCTCATCACGCGTATGCGTCAGCCACGCATACGCATAGCTGAACAAATTCCTAGTCACATGTACACGTCGCTTGCCTGCTGCACCGGTCACGCGTACGCGTTGCCCATGCGTGCGCATCGCTACCAGCTTTTGAAATTCTCAATTTCTTGTGTTCCTTCCATTTTTGCATGCTTCCTTTCCATCTTCTAAGCCATTCCTGCCCTATAAAATCTGAAAACACTTAACACACATATCACGACGCCGAATGGTAATAAGAGAGGATTAAAATTAGCAAATTTAATGCCAAAGAAGCATGTTTTCAATCATAACACAAAATTAAGAAGAAAAATATAAAACATGCGAATTATATGAATAAGTGCAAGAATAATGGATAAAATCCACTCAATTCAGCCTAAAATGTACCATGAAATAATGGTACATCACCGACACTTATCGACACTTATAAGTTAGAATTATTTCAAATAAATCGGCAATTATAAGTCGAAATCACTCCAAAAACATTGGCATTTATAAGTCAGAATCAGTCAAAGTAAGCCAACACCTATTAGTTGGGGTCAATCCAACAAACAATCAACTAATGAGCTCCTCCAAAAATACACTGATATATACAACACTTTTTCAAATGACAAACTTGACCAATTAACTTTATTTTCAAGATTATCAAATTGATCTTGGGGGCTAATCCTCATATCTTCGAATTATAACACAAACTGCATCTCTTTCATATCCTATAGAATTATAACTCGATTTTCATAAAAGCTTAACCTGCTTCTCTTAAAAATAAACTGGTCAAGCTTAGGGGTCATCATATTATCATTATTCATAATAACTCTTAGCTTTATTTTTATTTAATATATACTCTGCTCTCTAACATGACTAGTATTTTTCAAGTTGAGCTTGGGGCTACCACTTATTATTACAATGTCGATTTGTAGGTCAAAAATTTATCTAAAGCTCGATCTATCTTATTGCAAAATATCACAAGTCAAGTTTAGGGGCTATGATCTGTTACTAATATCTAGACCTACACTACCTATAAATCAGAACTATATAAATAAAATATGCTAAATCAAATGTACATGCTTTTCCTTTTTAACGGATTTTTTGGTATAAGCTCAAATAACATTCAAGAGTGGTTACCACAAAATCAAGCTTAACATCCCAACACCTCCGCAATAATAGGTCAACTTAGTAATTGCAATATAGCATGTTAGAATTCAAACACTCTATAAAAAAGAAAAACCAAAATAAGAAAGGTATGTTATTTATTCTGAATACACATTATACTCGTCTCACATTCTTTTTCATTTGAGCGTCGGAGTGCCTTTGCAGGTGCCTACCACTGCTAGTTCTTTAAGAGCCAACACATACCTCTTCCATTTTAGGAGAAGGAGAACTTAACCTCTGAATAGGATGAGTTATACCTACCACTAGGCTTACCACACAGGAATATAATTGAATTTAATCTTTAATTTAAATTATATTCATCTAAATTTTAAATTAAAAATTTTGTAATTTTAAAATTTAAATTATTTGAATAAAATTAGATGAAATAAAAAAATTAAAATCAAACCAACACTACACTATCTAGAACATTATATCGACGAATCAAATCCTGAATTAGTTTTGCACATATCTTGGACGCATTTAAAATTTTAAATGGTTAATTTTTTAATTTAAAAACTTTATTAGGGGTGTACACGGATTGGATCGGGTTGGATATGGCCAAAAATTCGATCCGATCTGCACAATCCCCATCGGATCGATACGATATCCGCGTTTTTTGTGTTGGATCGGTGATAAACCACTATTTTATGGTTTATATTGTGTTTAATTATGTGGTTTTATCATGATCCTTACCCACTTATTCATTAAATTAGCATGCATTCAGATTTCCTTCCTAAATTTATTACATGTTTGAAAACTGTTTCCTAGAGACTTTAATTATTTATTTTTAACTCTCCTTTATTCCATTCGGTGCCGTGATCTGTGTGTTGAGTGTTTCAGACTTTACAGGGCATAAATGAGTTGGAGATTGGGAAGAAAGCTAGCAAAAATGGAAGGAACACAAGAATTTGAGGAGATAACCAGCGAGAAGTGACGCGGTCGCATGACTCACGCGACCGCGCGAAGGAGAGCAAATCGCAGTGACGCGGCCGCATGACTCACGCGGCCGCGCGGATTGGAAAAGCTCAGGCGACGCGGTAGCGTGGACGACGCGAACGCGTGGCAAGGAAAAACAAGACTGACGTGTCTGCATGGATGACGCGATCGCGTGACATGTGCGATCTGCATAATCTGCAGAATTCGTTGGGGGCGATTTTGGACCTTAATTCGACCCAATTTTCGGCCCGGAACAGCAGACTAGAGTCAGAGAACATGCAGAAACAAATAACACATTCATTCAGAGATAGGGGATCTTATTTGACTTTCCCTTACCTAGTAAAGGATAACCAAACAGAACAACCATTAATTATAAATTAATCTTACAATCACTCCATCAATAGTAGAAATTCCAACCAATCAACTCCCAGTCAAGGCTTTTATTCATATTATTTAATTTTTCTCAATTTACATTCCAATTTACTTAGCTCAACTTCTTGGAACATCTGATTAATAAGATAGCACACTTTTCTACAACTCGTTGAGAGACGACCTGGGACTTAAAACTCCCAGTAATTTTTAATTCAAACTCTCTGTGACATACTTTTAAATTGATAGGCAGATTTTCGGTGAGTTAAGAACTATACTTGCAACGTAACCATTCTAATAATTTTTAACTCACCAGCTTCTGCGTCTCATCAATTTTTGGCGCCGTTGCCGGGGAGTTGCAATAGAGTGCTAATTTTATTAATTGGAATTTATTTATTTGCATTTTATTTTATTTTGCTACTATGAGCTGCATGTTTCTTCCGTCAAATGATGCGCTCACTTCCTGATCCGCGCTTGCTAATATTCGATCCTGAAATTGAAAGGACAATTTCACGAATAAGGCGAGAACAGCGTCGGTTAGCCCGCTCTGAGGGTGGATCTGAAAGTGAATCTGAGGAAGAAACCAGCCCCCGTTCTACTGATTCGGTTGTTTCACGTGCAGAAAACATGGCAGCCAGGGGAGTTACCATCCAGGAGGAAGGAGCCCCTGATTTTACAATGCAACCGTTTCAAGCGCATCATCCGGCGGTAGCTACAGATTTTGAAATAGAGCCCGCACTGCTAAATTTGATGCCCAAGTTTCATGGCCTACCTGCTCAAGAGCCTATCAAGCACTTGAGAGATTTCCAGGCAGCCTGTTCTACTGTCAGGCGTGATGGCACTGATGAAACTTCAATTCTGCTGAAAGCTTTTCCGTTTTCTCTTGAGGAAAAAGCAAGAGAGTGGTACTACACTCAACCTCTAGCAAATGTATCCAACTGGGATACACTCAGAAAGGAGTTTCTGGAGAAATTCTTTCCATCTGAAGTTACTGATAAGCTAAGGAAGGATATCTCCACAATTGTTCAGGATGACAATGAGACTCTCTTTGAATACTGGGAGCGTTTCAATAATCTTCTGGAAGTATACCCCCACCACATGATTGACAAGATCGTGCTACTCAGCTATATTACACAGGGTATGAGGCCCCAAGATAAGACCATACTGGAAAGTGCCAGCAATGGGTCTATGAAGAAGTACAAGACTACTGATGAAGCTTGGCAATTGATCAGTGATTTAGCTGAATCCACTAGGAACCACAGACAAAAGCAAGGCCGTTCAAAAGCTGTTGCAGAAGTATCTTCTAGCAGAGAGACTGCTGCTCTAACTCAAAGCATCTATGAAATGACCAACTTGCTGAAATAAATGTAGTGGAATCAACAAGCTCAGCAAGCTCAACCTCCTCCACCACAGCAAAGCCAACAACTAGTCCCACAAAGAATTTGCGGAATCTGTGCTGATTATAGCCATTACACTGATGAATGCCCGCAGCTCTAACAAGAAGACAACATGGTGGCATCCACTCACAACTTCTATGACCGCCCAACCAAGGGTACAATCAAAGTGGAAATAATAACCATGGATGGCAGGACAATTCAAACCAGAATTGGAGGGACAACAATAACAGAGGAGGCAGAGATAATCAGGGAAATCAGAGGTGGAATAATAACAACAACAGGCAGCAAAATCAACCTTACAGAGCACTTCACCTGAGGCAGAACCAAGGACCACAGAACAATCAGCAGCAGACCTCTCAATTTACTCATTCTTCGTTATCTTCTAATGAAGATCTACTACAATCTTTTGAGAAAAGACAACAGACCATGGAAACCAACATCATGAATAGTATTAATGCTAGTCTGAATGGTCTCACCTTTACTATGCAAGCTTTTATGACACAGTTTGTACCAGCACAAAATTCCAGTAACCAACCTTCAAGCACCACTGGAATCCCCTCTCAACCATTACCCAACCCAAAGGGAGGCATTAATGCCATCACTCTGAGGTCCAGAACCACACTGCAGAAGAGGAATCAGGAGGAACCAAGCTCACCAGAATACGCCTCAGCTGAAGAGGTGGTAGAAATCGAAGATGTTGAAGAGGAAGAGGATATACAGGACATAGCTCAAGAAAAAATAGCTCAACCACAGGAGGAAGCACCAAAAGACGCAGACACCACAGACAACACTACTCCTATTCCATTTCCACAACTTGCAAGGAAGCCCAGGAAGCAGCTGGAACCCGATCCTAAAATGGTAGAAATATTCAAAAAGGTTGAGGTAACTGTTCCCCTTTTTTATGTTATTCAGCAGGTACCTAAATATGCAAAGTTTCTAAAAGACTTATGTATCCATAAAGACAAAATTAATGAATTAGAAACTATTCCTTTAGGTAGTTCTATATCTGCTTTAATGGGAGGATTACCTGAAAAATGTAGTGATCCAGGTCCTTGCATAGTTAGTTGTACTATTGGCGGTGTAGTAATTTATGATTGCATGTGTGATTTAGGAGCATGTGTCAGTATAATGCCTTTGTCTATATATGATGTTTTGAGGCTCCCTCCCTTAAAAAGGTCGGCAGCTCATTTTGT
>NC_029788.2:26613009-26617638 GCF_000816755.2 Arachis ipaensis
TGAAGATGTTTTGGTGAACATTAAAGGGCTCACATTTCCCACTGATTTTTATATCTTGGAGATGCCCCACAATGATTCAGATAAGCCATCATCAATCCTACTTGGAAGACCATTCCTGAAGACATCAAAATTCAAATTGGATGCTTTTTCAGGAACATACTCCTTTGAAATAGATGGCCGCATAGTAATCTTCAATCTGAATGGAGTCATTGACAACCCCCCAGAAAATCGTTCCATCTTCCAGTGTGATGTTATAGACGAAAGTGTGGCTGAAGTTCAAAAGGAAGAGTTTAAAGAGAGGCACACTGGACAAGGTCCAAGTGTGGGGACCCTCTTAACTGACAATGAGGGCACTTCGCCATTTTTACAAGCCCCAGATAATCCAGAGCCCGCCCATGATCAAAAGTTAGAATTGAAACCTCTCTCTCCACATCTCAAATATGCTTATCTTGAGGATGAGCAGAAGCTTCCGGTTATTATTGCAAGGGAACTGACTTCTCAACAAGAAGAGCAGTTGCTTGATGTACTGAGGAAGCATAAGAAGGCAATTGGGTAGAGTTTGGCAGACATAGTGGGAATCAACCCTCAAGTATGCGAGCACAGGATTATCTAGAGTATTAGATAGATGTGTTAATACAAACCTTGTATTGAATTTCGAAAAATGCCACTTTATGGTAAAACAAGGGATTGTATTAGGACATGTGGTATCTAATAATGGCATTTCTGTAGACCCAGCAAAGGTGAATGTTATTTCTAGTTTACCTTACCCCTCTTCTGTGAGGGAAGTCCGTTTTTTCCTTGGCCATGCAGGTTTTGACAGGAGATTTATTAAGGACTTCAGTAAGGTAGCACTTCCCTTATCCAGATTACTGCAGAAGGATATTGAGTTCGAGTTCAGTGAGGATTGCAAACAAGCGTTTGATAAGCTGAAGACTGCTCTAACTCAAGCCCCAATTGTGAGAGGACCAGATTGGAGCCAACCGTTTGAAATCATGTGCGATGCTTCCAACCATGCAGTAGGAGCAGCGCTGGCTCAGCGTGAAGGTAAGGACCCTTTTGTTATTGCCTATGCGTCTAAGACTTTAGACACTGCCCAGTCTAATTATACTACTACTGAGAAAGAGCTTCTTGCTATTGTTTTTGCTCTGGATAAATTCCAGGCTTATTTACTTGGTACTAAAGTAGTAGTGTATTCGGACCATGCAGCTTTAAAGTATCTATTAGCTAAAAAGGAATCCAAACCAAGACTTATACGTTGGATACTGCTGTTACAAGAATTTGATTTAGAAATAAAGGATAGGAGTGGTAATCATAATTTAGTAGCAGACCACTTGAGTCGCCTTGAGCATATTAAGGATTTTTCTACTCCTATAGATGATAATTTTCCTTTTGACAACCTGCAAGCAGTATCTGAGATAGTCCCTTGATATGCACCTGTCGCTAATTATTTAGTTAGCCGCACATTCCCTCCACATTTTTCTAAACATCAAAGAGACAAGCTGAAAAGCGAGTCTAAATATTATATATGGGATGACACATATTTATGGAGATGTGGCGCTGACTAGATCATTAGACGTTGTGTGCCTCAATCAGAATTCCAGTCCATTTTAGAGGCCTGTCACTCATCTGAGAGTGGAGGACATTTTGGCCCTCAAAGAACAGCTAGAAAGATCTTAGACTGCGGATTCTGGTGGCCTACTCTTTTTAGAGACGCTGCTGAGTTTTGTAAATCTTGCCCCCCATGCCAGAAATTTGGTAATATATCCAGGAGGGATAAGATGCCTCAACAATATATGCTTTTCTGTGAAATTTTTGATGTTTGGGGCATTGACTTCATGGGTCCATTTCCAAATTCTAATGGATATTTTTATATATTGTTAGCTGTGGATTATGTTTTCAAATGGGTGGAAGCAATTCCTACCTGCACTGATGATGCTAACACTGTTGTTTTCTTTGTGAGAAACCATATTATATGTCGCTTTGGATCACCACGAGCGATTGTGAGCGATCAAGGCACCCATTTTTGTAACAGGAAACTAACAGGATTGATGAAGAAGCATGGGATAATCCATAAAGTCGCAACAGCTTACCATCCCCAAACTAATGGGCAAGCCGAGGTGTCGAACAGAGAAATTAAGCGTATCTTGCAAAAGATAGTAAAGCCTCATAGAAAAGACTGGAGCACCAGGCTACAAGATGCACTGTGGGCATATAGAACAGCATACAAGACACCCATTGGGATGAGTCCCTTCCGCTTAGTTTACGGAAAAAGCTTGTCATCTCCTAGTTGAAATAGAACACAGAGCCTTCTGGGCAGTTAAGGAGTGCAACATGGGAATTGGGAATGCTGGAGCTGAAAGAAAGTTGCAACTGTAGGAACTGGAGAACCTTTGCCTAGAAGCTTATGAGAATTCCAGAATTTACAAGGAAAAGATGAAAGTTGTGCATGATCAAAACATCAAGAAGAAAGAGTTTCAACCTGGAGATTTTGTCCTCCTTTACAAATCTCGACTAAGGCTCATGCCCGGTAAGTTGAGATCAAAATGGGAAGGTCCATACAGAGTAGAGAAGGCTGAATCGTACGGAGTTTATCACCTAAGCCATCCTTCAAGCTCTGAACTTATTAAGGTTAATGGACAACGCCTGAAGCTATACCATGGTGAGAAGGTGCAGAAAAATAAGGAGCTTGAGATCTTCCGCTTGGAAGATCCCCACATAGCAGCAGATTGAGCTAGTGGAGCGTCCAACTTACGGACGTTAAAGCAAAGTGCTTGGTGGGAGACAACCCACCATAGTATGATCGTTCTTTTCTTTGTTTTTCCTATTCAATAACTCTTCTCTTTATTAGTACTTTCGTGCATTTGCATTTACATGTCTTTATATTTCTTTTAAAAAAAAATTCGCCACGCGACGCGATCGCATCAGCGACGCGTCCGCGTCGCAGAGGGGGTGGAGAAAAAAAATATAAATGAACAGAGAGTCCGGATGAATCGTGGCTGGAGGCGTGCCAATGGCACAATTCGACCCACGCGACCACATCCCTGACGCGTTCGCGTCGCATGAGCATCATGGCCTCCCACGCGACCGCGTGCCCTACACGGCCGCGTGCCCTGAGTTTTCGACATAAAAGGGTGCACATCAACATTTTGTGCGAGAGTGATGTTGGATTGGTGCTGGAAGCACCATCCTTGTCACGCGACCGCGTCGCCGACGTGGCCACGTCACCCATTTTATAACACACACTCATGCGATCGCGTGACCCACGCGATCGCGTCACCCAATTTTGGCAATTAAAATAAATCGAACAGAGAGTTGTGCTAGAGCGAGGCTGCACTCGCGCCAGCAGCGTAACACGGGTCACGCGACCGCGTGACCGACGCGATCGCGTCCCCTTACTTGACGCGCACCCACGCGAACGCGTGCCCCACGCGGCCGCGTCGCATACGCCGCACAGCTCAACCTAAATTGCCAAATTATCTTATCTTTCTCTCTTCCAAATCCTAATTTTCCTTCTCCCTCCTTCTTTCTTCCTTCCCCCTTCCCCTTTATATCTCACCTTTCACTCTCTATTTCTCTCACCACCATTAACAAGGTTTTACCTTCTTCTTCCTTCTTCTCTTTTCTATCATTCTTATTATATTATGTATATCTATTATTATTTTCTTTTTCTTTCTTTTTCTTTTCAATTCTTTTTTATTATTTTTTCTTCTTCTTCTTTTCTTTTCTTTACATGGTGTTAGAAACCTTTTGAGTCATCATCTCTCATTATATGTTTGTGGATTATTGCAAATTGTTTGACAATTATTTTTCTTCCATTTAAGGGATTGCTTGCATGTTCATCTTCATATTTTCTATTCCCTATTCACCATGCATGCTATGTGTTTGTGAAAAAGCTCATATGGCATTATGCACTTCTCTATGTTGTTATACTATTCAATGCTTGCTTTTCACAACTTTTCCTTATTATATTATTAATTGAATTTAATTGTCAATACAAACGTGATGGTTTGTTACGAAGTAATGCTTGGTCTATGCTACTCATGCCCTTTGCCAGCATACCAATAAACACCTTGCATTCACTTGTCTTTTTATGCACTAGCTATTTCCCATTGATGGCTTTTCATATGTACTCGAGAGCATGTGTTAATGTCATCTACATTTTACTGTGCATCATTCACCCTCTTTTTTGTTTCCTTACTTGCTGTATATCTCTTTAAATTTAATTTTCTTTCTCTTCCCTTCTTTCAGGATGGCCACCAAGAAAGGAAAGGAGAAAGCAACTTCCAAACCATCAGCAAGAAGAGGAACTAAAAGAGCATTAGTGGCAGAGCCTTCTTCAACCGCAGTCAAGCCCTCAACAAAAAGAGTTAAGAGGATAATAAAGGTTGACAAAAAGGAGAAAGCCTTTCCAGCAAAGGACGCTGCGCGATTTTCCAATCGCTACTGTGAGCAGATGTTCTCTATCCTGGCAGAAAGGAACTATAACAATGAATACCTTCTTATCCTCCCGTCCAATATTGCCAACTTTGTTGAGCCGCAAATTGAGCGAAGACAATGGGGTTTCCTACGGAGACAGCCAAGGCAGGTCAATCTTTCTTGGGTAGTTGAGTTCTACTCTAACTTCTACAT
>NC_029788.2:26621317-26646634 GCF_000816755.2 Arachis ipaensis
CAGCCGTTGGATCTACGGATACCACCGTACCCGCCCTAAGGGAATCTTGGCTTCAGCACTTACCTTGGAGGCTCGCGTATGAGCACAGATCATGTCCCATTACGTCTTTCCGAGCACTCATGAGTCCTCTTTCACTGCAGACATAGCTGTTCTACTATGGTGCATCCTTACAGACCAACCTCTGAATCTCTCAAGACATATCCGGAATGCTATGGAACACGTACAAATTGCGGGAAACTTACCTTTCCCTGCCTTGGTCTCAGATCTTGTCTTAGTAGCCAGAGTCTCCTACAGAGCTGGGGACACCAAAGCCATGCTTCCACGGGATGATCAATATGTCCCTAACGGAAAATACTTCAGACTCTCAGCAGCCACTACAAGCCTTCCTACTGCTCCAGTTGAAGATAATCCTTCTTCAACACCACAAGCATCTACAACTGAGAAATTGCTCCAGCAGATAATCGAACGGTTGGATCGGCAAGAACAGAAAGCAAAGATGAGATAGCGCTGTAACGAGCGCCGATTCAAACACCTCAAGGAGCTACTCAAGGGACACTTCAGAGACTCAGACACCCCGAACTCCACTTCCTTTACTAGCACAGGGAGCCATGACGGTCCCGATGATGGAGATACTGCTACCAGCCCACCCCTGTTTCTGACAGATGGCACCGAGGACGGTGCGAAGCCTTAAGTGTGGGGAGGTCGGTCAGTACCTGACTTCCGGAGGTAATTTCTCTTCTCTAGCACCAATAATTAGGATATTTTAATTAGATTTTCCTTCCTTTATAGAATAGAATAAATTGCATAGGTTAGGATAGTAGCATGCAAGTTCTACTTGATTGAAAAGACAATAAGTTTCTTTTAAAAAAAATCTATCTTTGGAACAAAATTTCACTAATTTTTCAAAAATTCTTATGATAAATTTGCTTGAGTTGTATTTGGAACATGATATTTGAGTTAAAGAACACACAACCTGTGAAAGATTTGAGCCTTTATGAATGGTTACATTATTTAACCATAATTATTTCATTTCTGTGTGTTTACTTCTCTATGATTATGATCTATATTTTGTTTTATCTTATATGTCCAATAGTTATTATATTTGCATGCTTGCACATGATTGAGGCCATTATTTGTTTAAACTCACTCATCCAAATTAAGGCTACCCTTTTCAATTACCTTTGTTAACCACTTTGAGCCTTTAATTCCCATTTGTTCGATATTTCACCACATTACTAACCTTAAGCCGAAAAATAATTGTATATCCCAAATTGAATCTTTGGTTAGCTTAAGATAGAATTGTGTGTGCTAGTTAAGTATGGAAAATTGTGGGAACAAAAGTTGTTAAGGGAATGTATAATGAAAAATTTTAAGGGAATTTGGATACCTACTCATGTGAAATTATAAGAATGAAAAATCTATGTGCATTGATAAGCTTTATTTATTTTAAGCAAAAAAAATTGATAAATAAATAAATAAGGGGACAAAATTACCCCAATGTTAAATTCAGAATTCAAAGATCAGTGCACATATGATAGAACCAAAATATAAGTTGATACATGAGTATGGATTGAAAAAGGGAATTCTGGGTAGCTAGGTATGAACTTTAAAGATGACATCAAGTGTATACAAGTTATGTTAGAGCTTGGGTTAATTAAAGATTCAATTTATTAGCTCACTTGACCAAATATACACCCCTACCTATACCTTAGCCCCATTACAACTTCAAAAAGACCTCATGATATTTGCATTGGTATATTAACTGTTGTTGATTGGTTAGGAGAAGAACAAAAGTTAGAAAGCATGATTAGAGGAGGATAGAGTGACCACCCTATACACTAGAGATTAGAGCGTACATACATTATCAGTGAGGGTTCAATGCTTGAATTTTCATGTTCCCTGCTTTCATGAGCTATCTTCTTGCACTTTTATCTGTTTTATTGTGTAATGATAAAATTAGTGGAATTTGATTTGTAATTGTTTTGAAGAGCTTATTTACTTTTGATCAAGTGGACAAGAATCATATAGTTGCATTTATTTATATATATATATATATATAGGCTTGCATTGCATTTCATGAGTTTCTACATGTTCATACTTATTTCCTTATCTCCTTCAATTAAGCATGAGGACATGCTAATGTTTAAGTGTGGGGAGGTTGATAAACCACTATTTTATGGTTTATATTGTGTTTAATTATGTGGTTTTATCATGATCCTTACCCACTTATTCATTAAATTAGCATGTATTCAGATTTCCTTCCTGAATTTATTACATGTTTGAAAACTGCTTCCTAGAGACTTTAATTATTTATTTTTAACTCTCCTTTATTCCATTCGGTGCCGTGATCTGTGTGTTGAGTGTTTCAGACTTTACAGAGCATAAATGAGTTGGAGATTGGGAAGGAAGCTAGCAAAAATAGAAGGAACACAAGAATTTGAGGAGATAACCAGCGAGAAGTGACGCGGTCGCATGGCTCACGCGACCGCGCAAAGGAGAGCAAATCGCAGTGACGCGGCCGCATGGCTCACGCGGCCGCACGGATTGGAAAAGCTCAGGCGACGCGGTAGCGTTGGCAAGGAAAAACGCGACTGACGCGTCCGCATGGATGACGCGATCGCGTGACATGTGCGATCTGCATAATCTGCAGAATTCGTTGGGGGCGATTTTGGACCTTAATTCGACCCAATTTTCGGCCCGGAACAGCAGACTAGAGTCAGAGAACATGCAGAAACAAATAACACATTCATTCAGAGACAAACTTGTTTGACTTTCCCTTACCTAGTAAAGGATAACCAAACAGAACAACCATTAATTATAAATTAATCTTACAATCACTCCATCAATAGTAGAAATTCCAACCAATCAACTCCCAGTCAAGGCTTTTATTCATATTATTTAATTTTTCTCAATTTACATTCCAATTTACTTAGCTCAACTTCTTGGAACATCTGATTAATAAGACAGCACACTGTTCTGCAACTCGTTGGGAGACGACCTAGGACTTAAAACTCCCAGTAATTTTTAATTCAAACTCTCTGTGACATACTTTTAAATTGATAGGCAGATTTTCGGTGAGTTAAGAACTATACTTGCAATGTAACCATTCTAATAATTTTTAATTCACCAGCTTCTGCGTCTCATCAATCGGATATCGGGTATATCCGCATAATTGAACATTCTCTTTTTAATCATATTTCTATGTAAAAAATTCAATAAAAATATTTCTTTCACACTTTTAAACTTATTTATTCCTAAAATATTTTTAATCAAACTTTTCTTAAATAACAAAAATAAAATAATACAATATATGAATTATAACTACTAACTAAAACATACAAACAAGTAAATATAATACCAAACATATATATTTATTTATTTATTAATTATTATTGTGCGAATCTGTAGATCCGCGAATCGGATCCTATCCAATCCGATCATATCTGCAATTTTCGGATCGGATGTGGATATTTACCGTAGATCTACAGATAAAATCCAATCCATGAACACCCTGAAACTTTATATCATTTTTTTAAATTGAATATATAAACATAATTAATCATACAAATACAATAATACAAATACGTTTATTTGTATTAAATTAAATTAAGTTAATTTTAATTATATCCATCTAAATTTTAAATTCAAGCTAACTAAAATTTCTATATAATTATATCTCAAATACTCATCACCTAATTTTTAATGGTAATGCTATGGTGCTGAAGGAAAAAATTTTCAGCAGGTGGCGCAGTAGAGGAGCTTACGCGTGTGTTTATTGTCTTCAAAGTTCCCGACAAGTCTTGCACTGTGTCCAGAGATTGATAGAAGAGGCCAATTAATTAGATTGATTTGATTTTGTTAATGATGATGATTAAGTTGTTGGACTTTTTTTGGGAGTCTAAGAATATTTTGTTTGTAATGTATTGCAGGTCCAAGAAAGAATGGGTGTTGTGATAAAAACATTGTACAGCCCGATAAAATAAATAATGATAAAAAATAGTCACACTGGTTATATATAATTTATTAGTCCAAAAAGAAATCAAGTCCCAAATGAATTGAATTCTTGTCTTTTATTTTATTTTTTTTTACTTTATTTTTGCTGTATACAAACTTTTTTTTATTATTGGTTTACCTCTATTAAAATTTGTAATTGTGATAGTTGTATATTATGTTTATCATTGTAATTTTTTTAAATATAAATTATTCATCCTACTAAAAAGGATAAAATAAATAAAAAATTAACTATATATCAAAATAACATTTATAATTTAAAATAGTACTAAATAAAATAATTCTAAATAAATTATGAGTAATCTAATTTCATAAAGTATATTTTCATACATTATTCATACCTAAAACAAACAACTAACATATATGAGGTAGTCTAATGAGTCATAATTAAAAAAGTATAGTATTCTCATATTCATCTAAGAGGTCATACATTCGAGTGTCCCTATTTTTAGTAAGAAAAAAAAAATAACAACATACATGAGGTAACGATGTTTGTGAACCTAGGTATATATACATATCTTTTTATATCATTTATCAAAGTGGCATATTTAAGAAAAATTAGAAAAAAATCTATGCATAATTTACACACTTATTTTAATTAAAATAAATATTTTAGAAAATTAATTAAAAGGCCTAGCTATTTCCATATATTTAAAATAAAATAAAAAATAATTTCGCATATTTTTTAAAATCCAAAGGCTACATACATAACCTAAAATATTTAATCTGTATAACATGCAATTAACCCTAAATATTGTATAAATAACGAAGATGCATTATTATTGTTATTTGTAGGGTGGTGGACTCTTACATTTTGAGATAGTTTCTAATCAAAGCCAATAATAAGAGTAAGCATAGGAATGTATATGCCACTAGGGCTGAAAATGAGCCGAGTCGAGCTAGACCAAGCTTAAGTCCGGCTCACAAAAATTGAGCTTGGCTCACGGCTCGACTCATTAACAATAAGCCTATTTCTTAAGCTCAAGCTCGGCTCACCGAAAGCTCACGAGCTGGCTCGAGCTCACGAGCTGTCTCAAATAATAGAAACATAAATACATAATCTATAATTCTATATTAATAAATTATAACTTATATATTTTAAAAAATATTTTAAAAAAATTAATTTTATATATTGTTATCTATCAATAAATTATAAATTTTTTATTTGTGTCCTACATCAAAATTATATGTAAAAAATAAATATAAAATTTTAAATAATTAAGATCATTAATATATATATATTATAATCGAGTCAGCTCACGAACTAATGAGCTGAGCTTATCCAAGCTCAAGCTCGGCTCATTTAATTTATGAGCTCAATTCCAAGCTCAAGCTTTGCTCACTAACTCACGAGCTTAGCTTATCGAACTATTAACGAGTCGAGCTCGAGCTAGCTCATGAGCTGGCTTGACTCACTTCCAGCCCTATATGCCGCCAACACAACACCTTCTACACTTCATTCGGGACTTGATTTTTTTTTTTTACCAATAAATTATTTATAATTATTGTACTATTATTATCATTATTCATTTTATCGGACTGTACAATTTTTTTCTATCACAACATCCAATCTTTTTTGAACTCGCAATATATTATATATCAAATATTTATTAGACTCCCAAAAAAAACCCAACAACCTAATCATCATCATTAACAAAATCGAATAACATTTAATCAACTGTCTTCTTCCATTAATTTCTAAACACACTACAGAATTTGTCAGGACTTTGAAGGCAATAAATACACGCGTAAACTTCTCTATAACGACACCTAGTTTCAGCGCTGAAAATTTTTTCCTTCAGACCATAGCATTACCCAATTTTTAATTTATGTACAACTACGCAATTATACATATCTTAAGTGCAACCATGTCCAAATTTAACGGTCACATTTCGGGCACAGTTTTCGGTTTGTGTACTTAATAATTTTTTTGTCTATGTAGCACAATGTTGTGGTGGATATTTAAAATAACAATTTATCTACATATTATATATTTTATTAATTTGAATAAAAAAATCCCGTTTACTCTGTTATTATCCACCACACAATAACATACAGGGAACATAAAAAAAATCAAGAAGCTAAGTCTAAGCTGGTCCATAGCAAGGATGCAGCCTCACTCCTCCAATAACAATTACCCACGAGTTATTCATGTCCAATCACTTCTGAAAAAGAGGCTATTTTTGTCTTTCCAAATATGCTAAAAGTTAAAAGCAACACAGGCCACTTGGACGTACATGGAACATCAGTGTTCCAAGATCGTACATGGGAACACCTGATGATTTTCGATTAATATTATATTAGGGTAGGTAACCGTTCTATTCCATTTATATTTCTTTTAGAATCTTTTTATTCTTTACTAGTTCTTTTAATTTGTGTATATCCTATTTTATTGTATAAATATTTTTGAAAGATTTTAATTTTATTTTTACTTTTATATATATATATATAATCCATTTGGAAATTAAAAAAAAGTATTAACTTGACAGGTTAAAATAGAATTATGTTTTGTCAAATTAAAAAAAAAGGGATATAGTACTCCTTAATAAAAAGTATTTAAAATATGAGTTGTACTTTTACAATCTTGGTCTTAAATAATTGTCCATTTGCAGCCGAGGCCTTGTATCAATGGCAGCATCACCTGCCTCGCTGGGAGCTGTACCTGGGTTCAAATCCTCGTGAGGAATATAGAACCATGTTAGTAATACCCATGTAGTGTGTGTGAGTGTGTAATACATGGGACTAATATCTAAGATTAGGGGTTGTTCAATCCACTTGACCAAAAATAAAAATTAATTATCCATTTATGATTAAAATTGTTTTATTTAAGTGCGCTTAAAATTTTGTTATTATTAATTTTTACCAAAAAGAATTTATTTTATTAACATTGAAAATCAACCCCAATATATTTGTATATATTTATATGTATATTACATATATTTTCAATAAAGTAATCAATCATGCACCAAAATAATCGAATTTTCATAACGCAAAAACATCAATCATTAATCAACTAAAGTATTTTTGTACCTTTATTTATATTTGATTATAAATGTGAGGGTAATAACAAATTAGTTGATCGGACAATAAACCTTCTATCCATATAAGATAATTAAATGTTCTATATTTTATAGGTTCTCAGTTAAAAAGGAAAAATAGTTAATATTGTCTAAATCTTTTAAATAGTCAATTATTTAAGACAACAATTAAATTTTATAAATGCAAAATATTTATAGCCTTTAGAAAGTGTAATTATTTACAATCCACCCCCCCCCCCCGGGGGGCGGGGGAAAAACAACAAAAAAAATGTCACCTTTTAATTTATTTGTCATATATCAACTGCTCTAAACAAATGTGTACATTTTGTTTCAGATACAATCACACTCAATGCATGTTCAACTTAAATCCACATTTATTTAGACTGCAATCATCAAATGTCAATTGAAGTCACTATATACAAACATTTCCCTTCTTAAAAATATCATCAAACCATAACACATGCTCCTTGTTCTCCAGAATTGTTTAGCAGAGGATGTATTAAACAAAATGTCACAGCATTCATGCATTTGCACAGCACTTTTGAAACCTCTCTTAGTTTACAAACCTGCCATCAATTTTCTTTTGTTCAAATCATACCTGCAATGCAACCATTTCAATTGATAATAGAGTAATGACTCAAGCTTATTATATGTCTATACATATACATATTAGACAAAATCCTTGCTTACTATATATATTGTTAACATGTCTTAGAAAGTTGTATCTACAACTTGCCAAAAGCCATTTCAATTAACTGAAGGTGGAATGGCACTTGTACATGAAACTTTGATTCTTTTGTTACTAACCTTCTCAACCTGGTGTTTCTCAACATCAATCAGCACCAATTCTTCAACAACCACATCCTTGGCTAAATTACCAAATGCTACAACTGCAAAGCCTAAAAGATTGGTCACCAAACTCATTCATCAAAGATCTGTTCACCATCCACACTACAACCAAAGTGAAACAGCCAAAGAAAGGATCGAACTCGACATCCAACATTCCATTGCACGTGTCACGTATTTGCATGCGAGGATTGAAGGAACTATGGCTGCCAACGACCATAGGACTCAACTTTCTCCCTCCTCGTCTGGTAGAACGATAATGGCAAATATCTCGGTAGGCCAACCTCCCACCCCACAGCTAGTTGTCATGGACACTGCCAGCGAAATCTTCTGGATTATGTGCAACCCTTGCTCGAATTGTGATCAGCATTTAGGTCAACTTTTTGACCCTTCAAAGTCTTCCACCTACACCCAATTATGCAGGACACCTTGCGGCTTTCGAGGCTGCAATTGCCACCCCTTGGATAGGTCGCCATTCAGTATCACTTACGCAGACAATTCCTCAGCATCGGGAACCCTTGCCTATGAAACGTTAGTCTTTGAGACATCTGACGAAGGTTCCATTCAAATACCAAATATAGAATTCGGGTGTGGCCGCGACATTGTGTACAATAATGATCCAGGGTATAATGGAATACTAGGACTAAACAATGCACCTATGTCTTTGGCATCACAAATAGGCCATAAATTCTCTTACTGCATAGGAAGCCTAGCTGACAAAAGTAGTAATTACAACCAACTGATCCTAGGCGAAGGAGCAGATCTTGAAGGCTATCCAACCCATTTTCAAGCTCTTCGTGGCATGTATTACATCACCATGGAAGGCATAAGTATAGGAGAAAGGAGGCTTGACATTGCTCCTGCAACTTTTGAGATAAAAGAGAATGGCGCGGGTGGTGTCATCATTGACACAGGATCTACGCTCACCTACCTACCTGATGATGTGCAAAATTTACTATACAAGGAAGTTAGGAATATCCTCGGCGGGTCCTTTAGGAAAGTTATAATCGAAACTTATCCCTGGCTATATTGCCATTTGGGGGTTGTGAGTAGAGATTTAGTTGGATTTCCAGTGGTTACATTCCATTTTGCTCAAGGTGCAGACTTGGCTTTGGACACAGGAAGCTTCTTTGAACAGCTCACAGACAGCGTATTTTGCATGGCTATAGGTCCAGTCAGTGCGACTGGCCTCGACAACCGATCTTCTGTTATCGGCTTATTGGCTCAGCAGAGTTACAACGTCGGATATGACCTTGTTAACCAGATTGTTTACTTTCAAAGAATTGATTGTCAACTGCTTAGTGGCTGATGGAAGTCAAGCGACCAAATTTCCTGCTAAGCATTGAATGAGAGCAGGCTCAGAACCAAATACTTCTACACTGATGTCAACAGCAACTGAGCAAGGCCATGCTATTTCTCAAAAGTGCAACATAAAATTAACTGTTGAAAAATACAATGGGAATTAGAACAATTGATTACTAAGCAACTATTGGCATCACAAAGAACAAAGTTACATGCTGTGCGTGTGCATGTGACCATGTGAAAAGTAACAAGAACTTATACTTACAGGCTTACAGCAACAAAAACACGGTTTTTTTCCAGATAAAAGTTATGGCCACAACCAAAAAAAAGAAAAAAGAAAAACCGCCATATCCTTAAAAGTATATTGCATACATTCTTTCTGAAATAAATTGAATAAAAGATAATATGGCAGTGAAGATTCAGAAAACTGAAGAACCAAATCACATACTTCTGATATCAACATGTTAACACACAAAATAAAAAGTGCAAACCATAATCTGTTTCACCAAAAGCTCAAACTTGACAACATATTATAACAACCTGAGTATACACTATTAACTGTGGCAACATAATGTGGAATGCTGTGCACCGGACTTCCTTTCCCTTAGATTTATGATTTGAGGCAACATACCTGTTTGACAAAGTAATAAAAGAAATTTCCCATGGCCTCACGAGCTTAAGGCAGAAAGCCAATGCTTCACACTGACCCAATCAGAAGCTAAATCTTGCATATAAAATAGAGGGTTTCAGCTTCGGAACAAGGGGAATTCCCTCCACTCAAAGAATGGGCTAAAAATGGAACCAAAATTAAGAAGGGTATAAAAGTCTTTTCAAACATTTAGATAGCAAATGATTTCCAATCAAATACATAGGAAAATGATAAGATCTGGGGAAAAAAATAAGGTAATACCCAATTTGATCTGATCTATAAATGAAATCACTTCATTCTTTTCTCTAAATACCCAAAAAAGAAAAAGAGATCTGATTTAAGAATGAAATCATTTCTGGTTCTTTGTCATTCAAAACTCCTCCATGAAGGGCAAAAGGCATTAGGATTAAGGTAGATTTCATTTGTTTGAAGTCAACCATTCTCTGGTTAAATAGGGAGTTCAGGCAGGGAGGGAAAAAGTGTAAGGAAATGAAAGAACAAACTGAAAATACAACTCAATCCACTTTAAAATAAAAAAAATTGTCTCCAGAAAAAGTACTTACATTTTATCTCCACAAATGCAGAGCATGACTTTTTTTAATTTCAAGCTTAAAGCAGCAATTAGCATGTAATCAAGTGCCTGCTGCCATTATCTGTTGTCATAAGAAAACATTAAGCATTCTTAAGTGCAAATCCTTTACTACAAAAACATATGGTGCCTGAGAAACAAGTTATCAAAAGACATGAATGGACCCATGTCATACTGATAATGACAACACTTCCTAATCCACAAAAATGCTACAAAAGAGCTGTGTCTCTATATGTTCATTTAGAACCCAAAAGAATTTGCCTCGTTTTTGTATAGAAGTACTATCTTAGCCAACCAATATGTATATGCATTGCCTAATATTAATTAAAAACAAATAGAATAAAAATTAAATTTCATCATCCTCCTGGCCTAAGTATCTAAAACTAAAAAAAGAAAAAGAAAAGTTCAATTGTATGTTCAAGATATACATTGACACAATCGTTGTAGTGAAGCTCTTAATTACATGCAAAGGTTTATAACTCAAGTTAAATCAAAGTTGAGCATGTATTTACCATTTATATATCTTACAGGTCAGATATGGATCCCTTGCACTCCAATTGGCACCTTGTTGTCCTTTTCAGACTGGTTCTGCGGTCAAAGAAACTGGAATGACAGAGGGCTAGGAAATCATTTTCTTGTTTATCTGGTTGATGCTACAATGAAAATTTGAGAACTTTATACTGTAGCGAGGACTATAAAGCTAATCCGAGATGATCAAATAAAAAAGGGGAATTGTGAACATAACAGTTGAGCAAGGCAAGCTGAAGTTGTCTAAGAAGTTATGAACTTGTAATAAGGTCAAATCAATCTATCAGGTGTATGCTAATGTTCTGTAATACTTTGACCTGAAACGAATGTGATTATAAATATATACTGAAAACTTAATTATGAGGAAAAATATATACCTGCAGATGTCAACTGTGTGATCTCTCCTGGCATTAAAAATAGAGAATTTGCCACATTGAAAGAATTCATTTTCTCTCTTCTTTCTTATGTTCAGCTCCTCGACTTAGGTGGGAAAGCATTCCCTTAGCTACTTGATTAGCTTTCTGTAGCTCCCCTTTGGCACAATGTGTGGCAATCATGGAATAATAGAAGTCGAAATTGAGTGGCCGGGACCTTGTCACATGACTATCATTATTTATTGTAAGATCACTTTCATCGCTAGCATCACAAGATCCAAAATCCAAACCAGTTCTACAAGAGGAGGATAGACGCCTTGAAGATTGTAAACCAGCGTTCAGCTCAGAAATGTTCCTCTGTGCGTGAGCTCCTTGATTATATGTAGATAACCTTAGAACAGGATAAAGCGTGCTTGCAATTTCATTGAGAACTGCAAGGGCTTCTTGAATACTTCCTTGCTCACACAAAATGGCAAGAAAGCCACCTATTGACTCATTATCAACCTCATTGTTAACTATGTTAATTATCTCTTCAATATTCTTCGATTTGAGCATTTCTCTCAAGACACTCCTAGCTTCTTCCATCCGTCCCTTTGAACATAAGCCTCTTATCAAGTACAAGAACCCAAAAAAATCAGGTGATACATCCTTCCTCTTGAACTTATAATAGAATTGAAGTGCTCCTTCCATGTTGCCCTTTTGGCAATGGCAATTTATGACAGCACTAACCGTCAAGCTGTCAGGCTCAATATATTTTGTCTCCAAATCGTTTAGAAGCTCGAGCGCATTCTCTAATTGACCAAACTTTGAAATACCCTCAAGTAGTGAATTATAAACTTGTGTTTTTGGTTGAAAGCCCTTCAGGACCATTTTACTGAAAACATGCTCAGCATCTACCAGATATCCCTCCCTACTTAGTGCATAAATTAATGTGGCATAAGTTATTTCAGATGGTATCAAATTAAGTTTCTCCAATGAATCAAATAGCCGAAATGCTTCAATAAGACGTCCCTCATGGCACAATCCATTTATTATAGAATTATATACAACTATGTCCAAAGTGATCCCTTTCTTTTCAACGAAGGCACAAAGATCCAATGCTTTATTGAGATATCCTCCCTTGCATAAGGCATCAATCAGAATGGCATAATCAGCATACATGACTTGTAAACTATCTTGAGTCTTTACCACAAGCTTATATGCATCTAAAGCTCTACCTTCCTTTATCAGAATCCTGAAGATGGCGACAGGAAGAGAGATTGTTTTTCCCATAAATTGAAGGGGATTATGGATATCTTTTAAGCATAGGTAGCATGCTAGTATCCTTCGCATCATTGGATCAACTAGGCCATATTCTTTTAGAAAGATATTCAATAGGGGTAGCATGTGCTCCCTATTCCTGTTACTAAGATAGCTTCTTAAAACAGAATAATAAGAATTTCTTGTAACGTATAAACCTGTCTTTCTCATCATCAAGCACAAGCGATATGCATCCTCAAGAAATCCTCTTCTGCATAATAAAAAGATTGCATCATTACATACTGACTCATATAAGTCTTGGCCCAATCCTTCCATTGTGTAAACTAAATCTAAAACCTCTTTTGCACCCTTTTCAGTGAGAAGTGTCCTCATTAACATCCTAAATGTATATCTACTTAACTCCAGTCCTTTATCATTGAGTTCGGCTAATGCCTCAATGGCCATTTCTACCATACCCTTCTTGCAGAGTCCATGAATAATACTAGTGTAGCATACAGGTGAAGAGAATGATGTTTTTCTGAAGTCATCAAATACCACAAGTGCCTCGTCAATTCTACCTACCTTGCAATACTGATCAATCATTGTGCAATAAGTAACAGAATTCGGAACCAGGCCCATTTCTGGCATTCCTTTGTAAAGAGCATAAACATCTTCAAAAGCCCCCATCATAAACAATGCTTTGATCAGCACATTGCACATTATGATATCCATGGCGATTCCAGCTTCTTCTAGTCGCCTCTTTGTCTGCAAAATCCCCAGAGTGTTCTCTTCTTCAGTATAACCATGCAACAACGTGCTGTACGTAATCACATCTGCAGCCACATCTTTCGATAACTCATCCGCCTCAGACGTCCTCCCGAACTTGCACAAACCATTTATTATGGTATTATACGTAACAACACTAGGACTAACCCCTCTTTTCTCCATTTCAACAAATAGCTTAAAGACACTACCAAAATCTCCAATCCGACAATATCCATCAATCAAAACTGCATACACAAACTCATCCAACTCAATTCCCAACTCACCTATCCTCTCAAAAACACCACGTGCTTCCTCAACTTTACCCTTCTTACAATAAGCAGATATTATTGCAGTGTAAGTGACCTTATTGGGTCTCTTCCCTTCCTTTATCATCTTAGCCAAGATCCCAAATGACTTCTCCACATCGCCTAACTTAGAAAACCCATCAATGAGTATAGTATAACTCACATGATCATGATCGATACCCTTCACCACCACCATTTCCCTCATCTTTCGAAAAACCTCCACCAAGTCGTTCCCTTTAACATACCCACAAACCCAAACACTATACAAAACAACATCCAAACCAATCCCATCCTCCTAACCAAACCACAAACCTCATCAAGCCTCCCCAACCTAACAAGTGCACCAACAATTGCAGTTAAAGTAACCAAGCCGGGCCTCAACAGTGCCCCAGAACCCACAGCATTGTCATAAAACCCTAACGCAAGTTCAGGCTTCCCAATCCTACAAAACCCAGAAATCACGGAGCTACAAACAAAATCATCAAAAGGGTACCTTACCCTATGATCTGTCATGATCTCCAGTGCCTCCATTGCCATGCCTAGGTCCCCCTGAGAAGAGAGCCTGTGAATAAGAGAAGAGAAAGTGAGAGGAGCGGGCAAAACGGCACCGTTTTGGAGGCAATAGCGTAGAAGAAAGAGTGCCCTATTAGGGTCATGGTGGGTACGGATGAGTGTGTCCCAGATGCGAGGATGGGAATGGGTGAAGTGAGTTAAGATGAGATTCTCGGCATCTTGGAAGCTTCTAGAATGGAGGAGTGCCCATGTGAGGATGGAGTGGGTGGTAGGGTTAGTGGGGATGAGTGTGGCAGTGGTGAAGAGGTGGATGATGAGGTTGAACTTGCGGTGGCGGAGGAGGGAGAGGAGGAATATGTTGATGGATTTCAGGGTTGGTGTGAATCCACGCTTCAGTAACGTTTGGAGTGAATGGTTCTTTGAGGAGCATGAAGAAGAAGAGGAGGAGAATGGTCTTCTAGCGTAGAACATGTTCATGGAAGGGAATAACAGTGTTCAGTCAGAATCGAAGATTGTGAAGTGGCAACTGAACTCAACATGAAACTCTCTCAGCCTAGCCAGTTTTGGACGGACTCTCCAAATAGGCAATGCCATAGTTGGACACAAATGATAGTTGCTTCCTGACCAAACAAGAAAAAAATAAATGATAGTTGCTTGAATTGTTATGTGTCATGTCGAGGGTGTAACTTTGACAAACAAACAAAAAAACACATAAGTTCTTTGGTATTTAGGGTAGAAACTCAGGCGCCGTTAATTTCATGTGAAGTTAATATAACTGAGAGTCGTTAAATGATTTGACAGGTTTGACTAAATTGTCATCTAACGGCTCTCAGTTATCAATTTCGCATGAAGTTAACTGCACCCATAGTTATCAGAACCAAACCGGTAATCAATTCGATCATATGACCCGGTCAGGTTACTGGTTCAACCGGTAGGTTACTGATTTACCCGGTTAACCCGATCATAATTTAAAAAAATATAAAATTATATAAATAAAATTAAAATCATGTGTTAAAACCAAGGTTCTAAAAACCAGACCGATCATCGAACTGCTCTGGTCACTAGTTCATTAGTTTATTGGTTCAAACGGTTCAACCGTGGTCTAACCAGAAAAACCGTTTTATAATAAAATAATAAATAAATTATAAATAAACACCCAAATACATACTCGTAGTCTAATACAAACTTAGTCATTCCATAAGAAAATCATCACCATCTAAAGCAAAATGCAATTCCAAACACGAAATACCATTCAATAAGTCAACACCGTGCAAACAAAACGCAATTCTAATCATTTAATAAGTTAATACTGTACTGAGTAGCAAGACCTCTTCTACAATTAAGCTCAACCTAATCACTGAACCAAACCTTCTCAAAACATAACAATTATCAAAATTTATCACAATCTAAACTTATATCTAACAAACAGCTCAAAACTCCATACCATCAACAAACTCAAAAGTCAAATAACAAAAGAAACAAAATTTATTCAGTCATTTACTCAATTATTAACAATTTCACACTCGTTAGTCTTTGTATCACTATTGAACTTATCAAAATAGTCTAAAGAAACAAGAAAAATTCATTCAGGCATCTACTCACACTCATTTGGTTAATTGACTTGATTCAATTCATCTATTTCTTCACTGAATTAAAAACAAAGCTGACCAATTTATTCCTTCCCTAACAAAAAGTTGATCATAATGAACAGAGTTTTAAGTTTGAACAAACTTGACCAATTCAGCAGACAGTAGTAACGTGCCAAATTTTTAAGTTTCAGCAAAGTTCTCACCACAATTTGAACAAATATTAACAAGATTTTCAGCATTCAGCAGGCAGATCACAATGTTAAATAAGGTTTCAGCACAATTTTAACAAAGATTAACAAACTTTTCTAAAATTAACAAGGATTATCAAAATTTCAGCACAATTTTTTCAGCACAGCACAAATAAAAGCAAAAAAACAGAGTACACTGCTGCTGAGCAGAGCTAATCATTTAACAATTAAATCTGGCAAAATCCTAAACCGAAAAACAAAGAATGAAGAACGAAAAATAAAAAATAAACCGAAGAAACCAATCTGAGTAGCAGAATCCTAAACCGAAGAACAAAGAATGAAAAATTAAAAAAACAAAAACGAAGAAACCAATATGAGTAGCAGAATCCTAAACCTTCGTTCTGACTTCTAAGCAGTCTGAGCAGAGGGGCAAAAGTGCGACGGAGACGGAGCCCAGACGACGAGAATGACGACGGACGGCGGCAGTCCTGCAGCTGAGCAAACGAAGAGCACACTCGAAGACGCCGAGCTCGATGAAGAAGCTGCGATTGGTGGGTTGGGAACTTCGAGCACCACGACCAGACAAAGACGGTGCCTGAGTGCGACAGACGGCAGCAGGGGAGCGACGGACGATGGCAGGAGAGCGACGGACGACGGCAGGAGTGCGACGGAGCAGATGAACACCAGGGACTGACACCGAGCTCGAGGAAGAAGCTGCGACGGACAAACGGTGGCAATCCTTGCAGCAGTCCATGCGACGGTGGTGCCTGGGCACGATGGACAGCAGCAACCCTTGCGGCGGTGGTGGGGAAGCTAGGGTTTCTCACCCTTAGGCTTCAGCTTTCTTTTTGTTTTGTGTAGAAGTGGAGAAGGGGCGAATGCGTGGTCATCAAACCGTTCTGGTTATTGGTTTATTAGTTTATTGGTCCAATCAATTCAATTGGTAATTCAACCGAAAAAATCGTTTTAGAATAAAATAATAAATAAATTATAAATAAACATCTTAAAATATAATTATAGTCTAATATAAAACTTAAAATATCTTTAAATTTAAAATTAAAATATACTAATAAAACCATATGATCTTATCAAAATATACTAATAAAACTAAAATTAAGGGTAAAAAACCCTAATAAGCCAAGCCAAAAATAGTGTAACGTAAATACGCCAAACTGAAAATCGTTTCAACAATAAGCCAGAAGCTATTTTTATGTAATTCGAACCAGGGTGGTTCGAACTACGAACCTTAGTAATTCGAACCAGGGTGGTTCGAATTAGGTGGAGAGGAGCTTTGAATGTAATTCGAACCAATGTGGTTCGAACTACTAACCCAAGTAATTCGAACTGACCTAGTTCGAACTATAGCCAATTGTGCAACGTATGTAATTCGAACCAGGCTGGTTCGAATTACCCTTGGCGTGCTCCTTCATAAATCGAACCATGCTGGTTCGAATTAGGGGTGATTCGGCTATATAAGGAGTTCGAATCACCCTCATTCGAACTATTATTCCTTCCCCCTATCCCACCAAATCTCAGAGAAAACGACCCAGATTCTCTCCGAGGAAGACCTGAACGGAATACTCTGCTGGTGGGGGACGATCCGGCACGGTTATATCGCTTGGACAGAGTCACTCATATAGCCGGAGTCATCAACGACGAGGTTAGTACGGAAATATTTTTTATTCTAGCGGTATTTGTGACTTAATGGTTTTGCATGTGGGTTAGATGGTGGTTTATGTTAGTGGTTTATGTAGGTGGTTTATGTGAGGGGATTATGTTGGTGGTTTATGTTAGTGGTTTAAGTTAGCGGTTTAAGTTAGTGGTTTATGTTAGTGGTTTAGGTTGGTGGTTTAGGGTAGTGGTTTATGTTAGTGGTTTATGTTGGTGGTTTCTGTTAGTGGTTTATGTTGGTGGTTGATGTTACCGGTTTTTGTGAGTGGTTTATGCAAGCGGTTTATGTTTAAGCTGGTTTTAACTATGCGGTTCATTTCATGCGCAGCCCCAGCGATGCATTAGGAGCATGCGGCGGCAGCAGGGCATGCGACTTGATGACAGATACGTTCCGTACTTGCAGATGCCAGGTCTATACCATCTTACAAGGTTGAACGACCGATGGTTCCGGCTAGACGAGGCCCTTGTCAGTGCATTCGTGGAGCGATGGCGTCCCGAGACGCACACGTTTCATATGCCGTTCGGAGAGTGCACTATCACACTCCAGGACGTGGCATACCAGCTGGGTTTGCCAGTGGACGGCCGTTACGTGAGCGGGTGCCTGTCAGAGTTCCATATATACATCGAGGGTGGCCGTCCAGCCTAGGTCTGGTTCCAGGAGTTGCTCGGAGTTATACCTCCTCCTAGTCAGGTTCAGAAGTACGCCGTGAACTGCAGCTGGTTTCAGGAGACTTTTGGCGAGTGCCCTGAGGATGCAGATGAGGAGACTGTGCGCCGATATGCCCGTGCGTACATCATGATGTTGTTGGGCACGCAGCTGTTTGCGGACAAGTCCGGGAACCGGATTCACATCAGATGGCTTCCGTACGTAACGAGGCTGGAGGAGCTGGGTACCTACAGCTGGGGTTCTGCAGCACTGGCTTGGTTGTACCGGTGCATGTGCCGAGTGGCGAACAGACATGTCGTCAAGTTAGCGGGCCCGCTTCAGCTACTTCAGTCTTGGATCTTTTGGCGCTTTCCTCGGTTTAGGCCTGCAGGATATGAGACGTTCAGCTGGCCGTTGGCCTCGAGGTACTAGAAACGGCCTTCTCTATTTCAATTTTACACACATCACTGCATTTCATTAATAGTCTATTGCATACTCTAAACACATATTTCAGTCGATGTAACACATGTGTATGTAGCAGATGGTCAGGTTACAACCCTTCCGGGAGTGAGAAGGGTCCTAGAGTGGCGATGTGGAGGCTCAGGATAGACCGGTTACAGGACAGGGAGGTGAGTATGCAAGTTAACAAGTGTCCTTTTATAAGCAAGCTTTTCGATTTGGTTCCAACAGTTGCCCTGACAAGAATGGCTTCCTTGTGTTGTGCAGTTTATATGGATGCCGTACAGTAGCCCCGACGTACTTTAGGTTTTGCATCCGGAGGTTTTGGAGCCTCGGCATATGGCGTTGTGGCGCTCTGTGACCGCGCTTATCTACTTTGCTGTCATAGAGTGGCATCAGATAGATCGTGTTCTTCCGCAGTTTGGAGGGGTACAGCCCCCTCCGCTTCCCGCCCTAAACATCGACTTTCTGATGTCCAAGGACGGGAGAGGTGGCGATCGGTGGTTCCCGTCTTATTTGCAGAAGTGGCATCTCTACTGGGACTCTCGTCAAGAGAGTGTGCTGAGGTTCGACGTTGTTGCTGACCCCGGACTGTCGCATGAGTTCCTTGAGTGGTGGAGTCAGCATGGGAAGAGGTTCTTGTCTCCGGACACGCAGCTGGGGGATCCGAAAGCAGTTCCGGTTCCAGTTGAGGCGTCACAACGAGGTCCGGGGCGAGTTCCTGACATGGATCGTCCTGAGGACGTGCCGGACAGGCGTAGGGTTGAGAGGAGGATGGGTGTGGGGACACGGCGGAGCCAGCGTGAGTTTAGGTGGCCTGATCATGGTATGGACGATGATCACGACGCCGGTCCCGTTAGAGGCGGACGACGAGCCCAGGGAGGTAGGGCGAGGGGGCGTGCTGACCGTGGGGACGACGACGATGATCAGCATGGGCACGTTGGCGGGGGTGGTTCAAGGGCTGTTGTAGCTGCGGGTACTAGTACACACGATGGCGGTCATGGGGGTGAGTGGTATGGTACAGGGATGGGTGACGGGGCTGACACGGGTGACGCTGGACTTGGATCGGGCCCTCTTGGACATTACTTCGTTGGTGTGCCAGCCGATGACCAGCCTGAGCAGGGGGGTACACCTTGGGTTATCCCGGGATCTCAGTGGTCAGACTTTATTGGGTCAGAGACGCTTGTTGGGGACTTCGGGAGTCCACGCTTCCTAGAGGAGATCACCGCCATCATGCAGGGGGACGTCACTCCCCGCAGTGGTGGTCAGACCTCAGGCACACAGGCCCCGTTAGATGTTGATCTGAACGAGCCTCCATCGTCATCCGGTGGTCAGCAGTTCTGTCTCGGAGGTACCCCTCCATCCGCCTTCACCGCTGCATCACAGTCTGTCGCAGGGGTGGCTGCGGCACCCCTGCATGTTGCGCCACCTGCACAGCCTACCCCGCAGGAGGATGGGGATGACATCGAGGATGAGGAGCCGTTTATCCGCCGAGGTCAGAGGGCACGGGTAGCCCGTCGCTGTGGTACTGGATCGCATCTGTTTAGATGATGCACGTTTCATGTATTTTGTTCCCTATGGTTCAATCATGTATGATAATGATATGTACTTTTCTTGTTATGTTGTAGTCTATTTACCTATGTTATTTGTTATTTGTGTTGTGGGACATTGACAATTTATAATCATCGAATCATGAAACAGTTTAGTGTTTACCTTTGCATATTAAAATTTGCATCGACGGAACTTGTAGCAGTATTCATAATGAAAGACAACATATTCATTACTACTCGCAACAATCAAAGTACAATGTATAAAGATCAAACAGTTACATACGTGCTCAAACATTGCATCTAACAGGAAAACTAAAATGTAAATAATACTAACACTAACAACATGCCCACTAATGGCGTCCTGCCTGAGACGATCCTCCAACCTGTGGGCAACAACGTCGTGTGTGTCCGGGTTGGCGACATAGGCCGCACCTCTTTGGCGGATTCGGATCTGCCTCGTCCATATTCGTCCGTATCCTTGTGGATCTAGGACGACCCTCTCTCGCACGCCTCCTGTCAGGGTCCGGAATCACCGTGGGCCCGTCGTAAGGTGGCCAGAAGCCCTCCGGGATCGGCGGTGTGAATCCCATCCGATACACACTGAACACCAAGCTAATCTGATAGACGCTGTGAACGTAAGAGGTCCAGGTGACCCGTGAGTAGGCACAGCATGCAAGTGCGTGCTGACACGGGAAATGAAGCGCCTGGAAGTACCCGCAGTCACATGTCCGCGATGCAAGCGATACTCTGTAGGTACCCAAGGAAAAAGAACCAGTCGAAGTGGTCTCTGCTACGGTGAACTCGGAGTTATCCCGGTCATACAACGTCACCGTGAAGCACCTGGCCGTCTTCAAGTTGGCCTCAATACACTTCACCAAATGCTGACTGAATTGTTGTCCGGTTCCCATCTGGGCCTCAGCCTCTCTCCCCTTGCGAACAAAGAGTTCCGCAAGCCTACAATATGTTGCCTTCACCAGGGATGCTACAGGGAGATTTCTGACCCCCTTGAGGATTGAGTTCACACATTCGGAGATGTTCGTCGTCATGTGACCGAATCTCCAACCCTCATCACGATGCTGAGTCCACAAGGAGTAATCAATCCGGTTCGCCCACTCGCAGATCGCCGGGTCTTCAGACTGCAGAATATCAAACCAATAATCGAATTCAACATCGGTCTTCGCATACGCCGCATTCACTAGAAGCCTCCTAGCATCTTTGCCCTTGAAGGTAAGGGCAAAATTAGCCGCTACGTGTCGTATGCAGAATGCACGGTACGCAGAGGGCGGTAACCAACCTCCGTCAGGGGCCTCAAGCGCAGCCTTGATGCCGTTGTGCCTGTCCGATATAACCAGCAGACCGGGCTGCGGGGTCACGTGCTGTCGAAGGTGCGAGAGAAAGAATGTCCAGGACTCTTCATTCTCACCCTCTACTAGTGCGAATGCGACAGGTAGAATGTTGGAGTTCCCGTCCTGTGCAATCGCGATGAGCAACGTTTCCCCATACTTCCCATACAGATGTGTGCCGTCAATGCTGACTAGCGGCTTGCAATGACGGAATGCCTCGATGCACGGAGGGAAAGTCCAGAAAAGTCTGTGGAAATACGCTTGAGACTCGTCCACCTGTCCGCCAACTCGAACCGGGCTCGTCCTGAGGACCGCAACACTTCCAGGCATCGTCAGCTGGACACCCAACACCCACCTAGGTATGTCGTTGTATGACTCATCCCAGTCACCGTAGATGAGGGCAATAGCCTTCTGCTTTGCCATCCATACCCTCCTGTAAGTCGGCCTAAAACCAAAGTGCGCTGCCGTGGCGTTAAGGAGCACCTATATGCTCACGGATGCGTCAGCCCTAACCATTGGCATAATGAACGCTGAAATCACATGATAATCCAAACTCCTGTGGTCACTCGAGATGCATGTGGCCAGGCAAGTGTGAGGTCTGTTGTACCGTTTGACCTCCCAAACCCCCTTGCGCTTCCGGAGACTCAGTCGAATCAACCATGTGCACCCATTCCCAAACTCGGAACACTTGCCCACATACAGGCGGTGATCGGACTCCAGCACCTTGTACTGTACCCCTCGCCGGATGCTGTAACTCTTCACACTTAACAGGGCCTCGTCTTTATCCTGGAATTGCTGACCAACCTGGAACTCTGTCAAACCAGCACTCCCTTCCGCATCTCTAGCTCCGAATCCAACAGCGTGCCCTAAAACCCCCTCATGCCTCATGGCGTCCAGGTCCAACGAGGAAAAATGTGGTGGATACTGCTGTGTGCTAGAGCTAGAACCACCGCCCGCCAATGCAGGACCAGTCGCTCCAACCTCGTCGCCGCTGTCATCCTCAATCGTATCCGGCTCGACGTCGTCCTCATCTGCATCACCCAAGACTCCGTCTCCGACGCCAACCGGTGGAACGCCCTCTAAAGCGTTCGGCAGAATATAAAAGGATCCTACCTCGTCGCCTACGCCGTCATTCAGATCAACAGCAAAAGACGGGGAGGCGACAAGTTGGACCGCTGGCTCGTACACTGGGACGGAGGAAGAAGCCACGGCAGCCCTGGAACTGGAACCAGCTGCCGTAGCTACATTGGTGGTATTCCGGTTGGAACCCCTTGAGCTGGATACCACATCAATCAGCTTTGCGAGCAATTCTGGTGTCCTCACCTCCGGAAACTGCCTCCGACAAAGAAACATGACTTGCAGGTCCTCATCACTACCAATCGTGAGACAATCATACTTCACCGTATCGTGCAGTATCGTGACTGGAATGCGATAGAAAAACTTCTTAACCCGCTTCGCACCTTCCAGGCCAAGTTTCATCAGCACAGATCTAACAAGGTCATCATAGCTTGTCGTTGGATTCACGACAATACAGAGAGGATCCTTATCTGTGAACTTCACTCCGAAACGAGTTTTCCTCTTAATGGATCCTCTGTGGTGAACCAGAACAACAAAACTCTCCTCACTAGCCATCTTACTCCATCTAATGAGACCAACTCACGCTTAGAACGGTTAGAGGTCTCTCTCCCACTAACCGGTTCGAATTATGGTTAGTGTAATTCAAACCAGCCCGGTTCGATTTACTCAGGCCGGACTCTCTCTATAATTCGAACCTCCCATGTTCGAACTATGTGCAGTCAAGGTTCGAACCAACCTGGTTCGATTTATGAAGAAAATTTAGGTAGAAGTTCGAACCACATAGGTTCGAATTACATTCAAAGATCCTCTCCACCTAATTCGAACCACCCTGGTTCGAATTACTAAGGTTCGTAGTTCGAACCACCCTGGTTCGAATTACATAAAAATAGCTTCCGGCTTATTGCTGAAACGATTTTCAGTTTGGCGTATTTACGTTAAACATTTCTTGCCTTGGCTTAAATACGTTTTTTACCCTAAAATTAAACATAGAATTACAAGTCATCGTCTAGATTTTCAATGATACAAAAAATTAAAAAATTCTGATTTCAATGAATCAGAATAGAAATTGAAACTCTATATTGCAATTCCAGTTCTACTATCCAAATGGCAAGTTAAGCTTATGAAAAATATACAGAAACTTTTTATTGACTATTTGACTTTACATTAAAAAAAAAGGCTTACCTATGGATTGATGAATCAATATGCTCAATCATGAAATCCACAATACAACATGAGATAATCAAGGTTCACAGAGACGGTTAAGGAGAAATCTTAATAACACCCAAAAATGAAAATTATAAGTTTGACATGGTGCAAAACTTCTATCCCGTGTTCGATCAGATTCTCAACAATTGTCGCTTCCCTTTCTGCACTCTTCAACACCCTCGGTCATAATCCTTAATCAACATTTTATGACAAACCCCATCAACAATAAGGCAACACCACAGTAAAGAAGAGCAGCTCTCATAAACACAATCAAAAACACCATTACCAACGGCACAATAGACTGAACAGAGCCAGAAAACAAGAACAATCAGCAACAGAAATTAAAAAACAGCAACAAATAATCACCCAATCAAAAATCTATCAACAAAAATTCAAAATCGATAAACAAAAGCTCTCAAACGACAAACCCAATAAAAAATCTATCAACAAAAATTCAAAAATCGATAAACAACAGCTCTCAAACGATAAACCCAATCAAAAATCTATCAACAAAATTTCAAAAACGATAAACAGAAGCTCTCAAACGATAAACAGCAGCTGCCACTAACCTTCAAAAATGATAAAAATCGTATCAGACATTCAAAACAGACTCAACACTCGAGAGCATAAAAGGGAAAAAAAGTGAAAACCCTGTAAGCAGTGCTACTTACCTTCGACGGCGAGCGGGACGACGAAGAGACAACAGCGAGACGACGGCGACACAACGGCGAGGAGCTCGAAGCCTCAAACAGAGAAGCCACCGCAGCATGGACGATGTGCCGAGCTACAAGAGAGGGTCTGGGTTTGAACAGGGGGAAGGAGGAGGCCGCGGAGGCGTCGACAACCACGGCCGGCAGCGGCGGAACCGTTGAAGGAGCTAGGGATTTGGTTTGGGTTTTGATTTTTGAAGAAGCTAAGGCTTTGTTTGCTTCTGATGCTGAGTCTCATTCACTGATTCACGAAGGAGGGGGTGTTGGGGCAAGGGGGTGGGTGACTGACTCGCGCCGCGTGGGTTTACTCTAAAGCAACGAAAAGTAGTTTATCAAGAACCGGCCGGTTCTTGGTCCGGTCCAACCGACCGGTTCAACAATTTCTGAGCGATTTTACATTTGGCGGTTTTTGACAGTGGACCGGACAGTTTTCTTTACCGGTTCGATCCAATTTTCAAAACCATGATTTTTAGCTCACCGTTTTCCTTTTTTTTTTTCTTTCAAAATCAGTGTCACTTTATGCAAACCGGCCAGGGGTCCCGGTTTGAACTGACCGGCTAATTCCTAGTCAATTTAGCGGTCCAATAACGGTTTTATTATTGCAGTTTTCTATTTCAACCGAACCGTAAAGGCACCAGATTCCTGATCAGACTGGTTCGACCAGCTGGTTCGATCTGGTTTTCAGAACCATGGTTAAAACTTAAAATACAAGTCTTTAC
>NC_029788.2:26646664-26688438 GCF_000816755.2 Arachis ipaensis
TAATAATAATAATAATAATAATAATAATAATAATAATAATAATAATCAAATATCAATTCTTAGACATAACTGATTATACAAAAGAGATAATAAACTAGTCTCTAGTACAAAATACTTTCTCAATTTAAATAAACAAGAGCAAACAAAAGATAACACAATCGGTAAATCAAATCCAAATAATCTCAAAATTGACATCTATATCTTCAGAGGACAAATTTAAAACTTGATCAATATTTTTCTCATTTTGATTTGTATCTATATCTTCCATAAGAAACACTGTATTATCCAGAATAACAGAAACAGAGAAAGAAGAGTTTAAAGAGAGAGCTTCAAGAAATTACTGAACTGAATTAACTTCATCTTATTCTTCCATCAATGAATCAATCCTATACACCTCTTAACGGATGCAAGAGCTTTATTTTTAACAGAGTTGGAAAAGAGAGAAAGATCAAAGATCAGAATAACAAACCCAAACTAACTATACTAAACTGATTTTGTTACAAACCAACTCTCTTATCCCTTATCCCTTAACATACAACAACAAAAGATTTAGCATTTTTTAAGCAACACAGCAACAAGGTTCAGCAACAAATTCAATTCAACTCAGTTATCCAACAACAAAAATGTACAACAACAATAGCAACCAGTCCACCACCATAAAAATCTAATTTCACTATGAAACTCTAAGATACACAGAAATTGACACTGAAAGTCTGAAAGAACAGGGTCGAATACTCAAAGGGAGCTCACCTGGGAAGCTAACCAATTGAACAAACGGCTGAAAAAGAAGACGACAACCACCACCACCCAAGAAACCAGAATCCAAATGCTGGTTATGTCTGTTTCTACCTCCGACGAAGCGAGCGTAGGGAAGGCAGCGATTGGTGTGAGACCGCGATGACAAGTTTGAGTTTGACATGAGTGCGAGACCGAGAGAGAAGTGAGAGGCCGGAGACGAAAGGTGAGACCGTGAGAGTGACTATCAAGGTGAGGGGAGAGACTGATGAGGTGAGGCCGTGAGGTAGCGTTTGTTTTGAGGTACTGAGACAGAGACTGAGAGACTGAGACTCAGTATCATGTTTATTGGTTCAGAGACTAGTACTAAAATTTCTATCTCTGTCCCCAAAATTTTAGTATTTCAGTACTTCCAAAAAGTGGAGACTGAAACTTTAATAACATTTTATACCAAAAATATCTTTATTTTAATTAATTAATTCCAATTTTACCCTTTGTACAAATTAAATTAGAATTTTATTTTTGTTTCAATTTCTATCTCCCATTTTGCACCAAACAGAATACTGAGATTTATTTACATCTCTGTCTCTTAGTCTCTGTCTCTCAGTCTCAATCTTTCTGTCTCTGTCTCTGTCTCTCCACCAAATGCTACCTGAGGGACTGACGAGGTAAGGCCGTGAGGGACTAACGAGGCAGAAGAGGGACAAGGGCTAGCGGAGTGTGATGGGGGGTGAGATTAGGGTATCATCAGAAAATGGGGGAAACCTGAACGGCGCCGTTTTGGGTGTAAAAAATAAAAAATAAATAAATGTGATCCGGTCCGGATTATATAAACCAGCCGAATCACCAATTTTGTTGAAAACTGGCTGGGTCGGACCAGTTTTCATCGGGTACAATACATGTCCAGCACCACGATTGGCTCGATCTGGCAAGGTGTCCGGGTGACCAGGTTTCCTAACTGGCCGGGTCAAGTCGGGTTTGATAACTATAGTTTCCTCTAAATATTCGATGGAAACTCAGGTGCAGTTAACTTCATGTGAAGTTGATAACTGAGAGCTGTTAAATGACAATTTAGTCAAACCTGTCAAATTATTTAACGACTCTCAACTATCAACTTCATATGAAGTTAACTGCGCCTAAGTTTCTACACTAAGTGCATGTTTGGGTGCCATTATTTTGTTAAAAAAAGATCTTTTTTCAATGAAAAAAGATCTTTTTTTATTTTTTAACATGTTTGGCAAATTTCTAGTAGTAAAAGTAAAAGCACTAGTAAAATAAAAAAAAAGATCTTTTTTGAGAAGCTGTAATTTACATCTTTTTTTAAAAGATATTTTTTCCTTAAAAAAAAGATGTTTTTCATGTAATAAATAAACAAAAAAGTACTTTTATATTGTTATACCCAAACATAATTGATTGATAAAAAGACCTTTTTACATGAGATATCCAAACATAAAATTACTTTTACTTTTCTATAAGATCTTTTAAAAAAAGATAACTCGAAAAAAGATCTTTTTTTAAAAGCTCACCCAAACAAGCCCTAAATACTCTCTACCAAAGAATTTATGTGTTTTTTTTTTGTTTGTCAAAGTTACACCCTCGACATGACACATAACAATTCAAGCAACTATCGTTTTTGTCAGGAAGCAACTATCATTTGTGTCCAACGATGGCATTGCCTATTGATGCGTGAGCATCTTTTTTATCTTTTCTTAGTGAATTTGCATTTGAATTTGTAAGTTGAATCAAGATTTAAGTACTTTTGAGTCACTATAAATGCTACTTTGAGTTGTGTGCAATTTTTTTTATTTCAGGTAACATTCGGATGGATTTGACAAGCTTTTGTAGTAGAAAAGGGAGAAAATGAATGGTGTTGTCAACCCTGACCTCTTTACACTCCAACAGAAATAACTCAAGTTACAGAAGTCCAATTGACGTGATTTTAGTGGCATTGGAAAGCTAACTTCCAGAGCTTTCCAACAATATATAATAGTATATACTTCTCTCCTTTTTTGTACGGCCAAGGTGGCGCCTAACTTGGAATTTCCCAAGTTAGGTGCCATGATCACAAAGTTCTCCAATTGCGTGCAACCAGGGTAGTGCCTAACTTGGAATTTCCCAAGTTAGGTGCCATAAGAAGAAGTCAGCCTCTAGTCCATTTGGCCACATCCACATTTCCAAGTTAGGCGCCAATCCCAGCTAAGGAATGGTCCCCACGTCCAAATTGATGATGGCTACGAATATATTATTTATTTTTTTATTAAAATTTTATTTTATTTACAAATAGAAAAAGATATTATTTAGTTTTAGAAAATATATTTTACATTAATCAGGATTAGATATAAAAGAGAGAAGATTTAGCCATTCGGGCACTTTTCTCTTTTACGCACCTCATTCTACAGTTTACCATTTTTTTGAATCCTAGTTTTCTCTCTGAGCCATGAGCAACTAAACCTCCACTGTTAAGGTTAGGAGCTCTGTTTATTCTATGAATTAATACTATTATTATTCTATTTTAATTCATCTATTGATTTCAATTTTAAGAATTTGTTTTCGTTCTTCATCTTACGGATTTGGGTAGATCAGAATAATAATCTTTATTCTATTTGAGTTCTTATGAACCTTGGAAAAGCAATTTACTTGAACAACAGCTTGAAAATAATTTCTTCTAAATTACTAATTATTTGGACTTAACGGGATCGTGACATATAATCCTCTTATATTTGGATAATTAGGATTTTTGTGGCTAATAAACTAGAATTAGACTTAAACCTCTAATTGAAATTAAGTGACCAAGGAATTGGCAGTTAACTAGGTTGGAGGAGACTAAATTACTAAGGAATTAGGGTTTAGTCAAATATAGTTTGCCATGAATTGAATCTTGCATGATTAAAATAGTTAGTAAGAAATAGAAATCCGGAAGATAAACAACTCTGAAACCTTAACTGTTCTCTCATATAATCTTCACAATGTGTTTACTGCTTGCTTTCTAATTCTCTGATTTTACTGTTTTTATGCAATTAAACTCTCGACATTATTTTCTGCTTGTCTGACTAAGCCAATCACTCAATCATTGTTGCTTGATCCATCAATCCACGTGGGATCGATCCTCACTCACCTGAGGTATTACTTGGTACGACCCGGTGCACTTGCCGGTTAGTTTGTGGACTTTAAATTCCGCACCAAGTTTTTAGCGCCGTTGTCGGGATTGACTGTGATTGACAACTACCAATTGTTTGATTGCTTAGATTAGACGTTTTTGCTTTAGTTTTGCTTGATTTATTTCTTTAAATTTTTGAATTTAACCTAGTTTATTTTTTCTTAATTTTTGAAATTAAGTTTGGTGTTGCCTCAATTATTTGATTACTTAAATTAGATACTTTTTTTTTCAATTAGTTTTCTTTTATTAATAAATTCTATTTTTATTTTCTTTTTCTTTTCCCTTCAGTTTCGTCCCACTTTCGTTCTTCTTTTTTATTTTTTTCAATAATTCAATTTATTCTCTTTATTTTATTTTTATTTTATTTTTGTTGTCTTTTATATTTTATTTTTTTTTCGCTTTTTTATTTTTAGTTTTCTTTATTTTATTTATTTTGAAAATATATATATATTTAAAAAAATGAAAATAAAATTCTTTCTGTTCTTTCCTCTTTGTTTTTCTGTTTATCACATGGTGCGTTTAATTCTGTTTGGTGTTTTGTGCTAAGGAAAAATAATAGAGAAAGATCACATGGGTTACTATTCACACCCAATGAGTGATTCATATTATTGTGGATGGAGGAACTACCCGAATTTTGGTTGGAAAAGTCAAGACCAAAGAAACTTCAATGCTCCATGTTTCATCTATCAAGAACCACCATCTCCATATTCATACCAAGAACCACCATCTCCATATTCATACCAAGATCCATCATCTCCTTTTTATTCATATCAAGAGCCACCATCTCCTTATTCATACGAAGAATCATCTTCTTTTTAATCATATCAAGAGCCACCATCTCCTTATTCATATCAAGAACCATCAGCTCTTGAGCTTGTCATAAAAGAATGCGTACATGATATGAGGATAAGTGTAAAAAATATAGAGAAACATGTAGAGTTGATTGTCAAGCACGTGGATGAGAATCAAGCAAATTCCTTCCCAAGAGATACAATGCAAGATCCTATGGAAGAAAGTGAGAAAATCAATCAAAGGAGTTCATACTCCAGTAAATTAGAGAACTCTCCACCCTCACACACGGAAGAAGAGGAAGATGCAAAAACAAAGGAGGAAGATGTACAAACAAAGGAGGAAGATACACAAACAAAGGAGGAAGTCATGCACACTCTATGCTTGCACATTCCAATAATTCCAGAGGAAGCCATACAAGTCCCTTTAATTCTATGCATGCAAGCTTCTGAGAAGAAAAATCTGAATGCACTGCCCACATTTGAATTGAAGTCTTCTCCCCAACACTTGAATATGCTTTCCTTGGTCCTAATGAATCAGAGAGTTGTATGGGAGTTACTTTTTGGTGGGTATCATTTTTCTCCTAATGTCTACTAAAGTTATTTCTCTTAACTAACTGAAGAAGAGGAAAAAAAAATTCAAGAACCAACCGTCAAGCTAGTGACGTAAAGAAGCACTTATTGGGAGGCAACCCAATTTTTAGTATTTGGGTTAGGGAAAGTGTTTATAACAGGAACATGTGCAATCAGAAGGGAGTTTAGCACACCCAGGAGGCATGTTTTTCAAGTCTTCTTTTGCTTAGGGACAAGCAAACTTTTAAGTTTGGTGTTGTGGGTCGAGCAAGCTCTTTGTTCTCTCTGTGTACCTTATCATCAGTGGCACCATGGGGAGGTGAATGTTCTTCATGTAGGAGCATAGCCTGAGGAAAGGGATGACCACTAGGATAACTGAGGTGGTTGAGTTCCTTTCATTCTATTTTCTCTTCCGTTCTTATTTTGTTGTCTCCTATTTTCTGTTGCTTTCCATGATCTTTAGTATTTTCAGTTCTTAGGTTTAGTTTCATTCTATTATTTGCTTTTAGTTTTAAAAAATTGTCTCATGTACCACTCACTGAGCTTGAATCTAGAAAAAAAAAAAGAAGAAAAGAAGTGATGTATTGCATGAGAAATTGAGTCTATGTTTAAAAATAGTCTTATTTACTTAAATATGGTGGTGTTATCTGTGATTTTGAATGCATGATATGAATAGTACATATTTGAATTTGAATCAAAAGATGTTGATGCATGAAGAATAGGAATTTAGAGAACTATTATAAATTCTCTAAATTAAACAAAAGCTTAATCTTTGAAGCAAAAGAAACAGCAAAAAGAAAATAAAGAAAAGCAAGGTCCAAGGCTCTGAGCATCATTGGCTAGGAAGGTCAAATATGATTAAAAGCTCAAAGAGTTGTTTTCCTAGCCATATGCTTGTGGTGTGAATGTGTCAAGTAACCCTTGAGACAGAGCACTAAGAGTCGAAATCAAGTGCATTTAACATAGTATGCCAAAGGCTTTGAGCACCACTGTCTGGAAGTAACTGAAAAAAAAAAATCAGAACTAAAAGAGAGTTCCCTAGTCAAGTGCTTGTAGTGTTTTTGTGTCAAGTAAAGTTTGAGACAAAACATTTAAAGTCACGGCTAATCTCAAGGTGCAAAGCACCAAAGAAAAATAATAAGATAATATTTACTGTGTTCAAGGATTAATCCGAAGTAAAAAGGCCAGAGAATTCATAATATTATCCAGATTTTAGTTCCAAATGACAATGACTTTCCTCAGATTCCAAGGATAGTGAGATGCCAAAACTATTCAGAGCTTCAGTGTATAAACTCCACTTTAAGAAAAGATTAGAGCTTAATCGAGTACTCAATTCTCATGTAAATTCACATCCTAAGTTAATATTAGTTTTGGTTGCTTGAGGACAAGCAACAATTCAAGTTTGGTATTGTGATGTGTGAGCATCTTTTCTATCTTTTCCTAGTGAATTTGCATTTGAATTTGTAAGTTTAATCAAGATTTAAGTACTTTTGAGCCACTAAAATGCTACTTTGAGTTGTGTGAAATTTTGTTTGTTTCAAGTAGCATTCGGATGGATTTGACAAGTTTGTGTAGCAGAAAAGGGAGAAAGTGAATGGTTCTATCAACCGTGACCTCCTTACACTCCAATAGAAATAACTCAAGCTATAGAGGTTCAATTGACGCGATTTCAGTGGTATTGGAAAGCTAACTTTCAAAGCTTTCTAACGATATATAATAATATACACTTCTCTCTCATTTTGTACGGCCAAAGTGGTGCCTAACTTGGAATTTCCCAAGTTAGGTGCCATGATCACAAAATTCTCCAATTGCGTGTAGCCAGCCTCTAGTCCATTTGGCCACATCCATGCCTAACTTGGAAGTTGCCAAGTTAGATGCCAATCCCAGCTAAGGAATGGTCCCCACGTCCACATTGATGATGGTACGAAGATATTATTTATTTTTTATTAAAACTTTATTTTATTTGTAAATAGGAAAAGATATTATTTAATTTTAGAAAATATATTTTACATTAATTAGGATTAGATATAAAAGGGAAAAGATTTAGCCCTTCAGGCACTCTTCTCTTTTACACACCTCATCTACAGTTTAACATTTTTCTGAATCCTAGTTTTCTCTCTGAGCCATGAGAAACTAAACCTCCACTGTTAAGGTTAGGAGCTTTGCTTATTCTATGAATTAATACTATTATTCTTCTATTTTAATTCATCTATTGATTTCAATTTTAAGAATTTGTTTTCGTTCTTCATCTTACGGATTTGGGTAGATCAGAATAATAATCCTTATTCTATTTGAGTTCTTATGAACCTTGGAAAAGCAATTTACTTGAACAACAGCTTGAAAATAATTTCTCCTAAATTACTAATTATTTGGACTTAACGGGATCCATGACATATAATCCTCTTATATTTGGATAATTAGGGTTTTTGTGGCTAATAAACTAGAATTGGACTTAAACCTCTAATTGAAATTAAGTGACCAAGGAATTGGCGGTTAAATAGGTTAGAGGAGACTAAATTACTAAGAAATTATGGTTTAGTCAAATATAGTTTGCCATGAATTGAATCTTGCATGATTAAAATAGTTGGTAGGAAATAGAAATTCGGAAGATAAACAACTCTGAAACCTTAACTGTTCTCTCATATAATCTTCACAATCCGTTTACTGCTTGCTTTCTAATTCTCTGATTTTACTATTTCTATGCAATTGAACTCTCGACATCATTTTCTGCTTGTCTGACTAAGCCAATCACTCAATCATTATTGCTTGATCCATCAATCCTCGTGGGATCAACCCTCACTCACCTGAGGTATTACTTGGTACGACCCGGTGCACTTGCCGGTTAGTTTGTGGACTTTAAATTTCGCACCACCTATTTGGAGAGTCCAACCAAAACTGGCTAGGCTGAGAGAGCTTCATGTTAAGTTTAGTTGCCACTTCACCATCTTTGATTCTGATTGAACACTATTATTCCCTCCCAAAAACATGTTCTACACAAGAAGACCAATCTTCTTCTTCTTCTTCTTCTTCTTCTTCTTCTTCTTCATGCTCCTCAAAAGAACCATTCACTCCAAACATTACTGAAGCATGGATTCACCCCAATCCTAAAATCTATCAGCATATTCCTCCTCTCCTTCCTCTGGTACAGCAAGTTCAACCTCATCATCCACCTTTTTACCACTGCCACGCTCATCCTTACTAACCCTACCACTCACTCCATCCTTACATGGGCACTCCTCCATTATAGAAGCTTCTATGATGCCAAAAATCTCATATTAACTCACTTCGCCCATTCCCATCCTTGCATTTGGGACACACTCATCTGTACCCACCATAACCCTCATTGGGCACTCTTTCTTATAAGCTATTCCCTCCAAAACAGTCCCTTTTTGCCATCTCCTCCTGCTTTCTCTTCTCTTATTCATAGGTTCTCTTCTCATGGGGACCTAGGCATGGCAATGGAGGCACTGGAAATCAAGAAAAATCATAGGATAAGGCACCATTTTGCTTATTTTGTTTGTAGCTCTGTGATTTCTGGGTTTTGTAGGATTGGGAAGCTTGGACTTGCATTAGGGTTTTATGATAATGTTGTGGATTTTGGGGCACTACTGAGGCCTGACTTGGTTACTTTAACAAGTGCACCAACGATTGCAGTTAAAGTAACCAACCAGAGCCTCAATAGTACCATAGAACCCACAGCATTGTCATAAAACCCTAACACAAGTTCAGGCCTCTCAATCCTATAAAACCCAGAAATCACAGAGCTACAAACAAAATCTCCGTAAAGGTACCATACCCTATGATCTGTCATGATCTCCGATGCCTCCATTGCCATGCCTAGGTCCCCCTGAGAAGAGAGCCTGTGAATAAGAGAAGAGAAAGTGAGATGAGAGGGCAAAATAGTACCGTTTTGGAGGCAAAAGCGTAGAAGAAAGAGTGCCTTATGAAGGTCATGGTGGGTACAAATGAGTGTGTCCCAGATGTGAGGATAGGAATGGGTAAAGTGAGTTAACATGAGATTATCGGCATCTTGGAAGCTTCTAGGATGGAGGAGTGCCCATGTAAAGATGGAGTGGGTGATAGGGTTAGTGGGGATGAGTGTGGCAGTAGTGAAGAGGTGGATGATGAGGTTGAACTTGTGATGGCGGAGGAGGGAGAGGAGGAATATGTTGATGGATTTCAAGGTTGGGGTGAATCCACGCTTTAGTAATGTTTGGAGTGAATGGTTCTTTGAAGAGCATGAAGAAGAGGAGGAGTAGGAGAATGGTCTTCTTGCGTAGAACATGTTCATGGGAGGGAATAACGGTGTTCAATCAGAATCAAAGATCGTGAAGTGGCAACTGAACTCAACATGAGACTCTCTCGGCCTAGATCAGTTTTGGTTGGACTATCTAAATAGGCAATGCCATAGCTGGACACAAATGATAGTTGCTTCCTAACCAAAAAAGAAAAAAAATAAATGATAGTTGCTTGAAATATTATGTGTCATGTCGAGGGTGTAACTTTGACAAACAAAAAAAAACACAATTTCTTTGGTACATAGTATTTAAGGTAGAAACTCAGGCGCAATTAATTTCATGTGAAGTTGATAGCTTAGAGTCATTAAATAATTTGACAGGTTTGACTAAATTGTCATCTAACAGCTCTCAGTTTTCAACTTCACATGAAGTTTACTGCACTTGAGTTTTCACCGAGTATTTAGAGGAAACTATAGTTATCAAACCTGGCTCGACCAGACCAATTCGATAGGAAATCAGGTCACCCAGACACCTGGCCGGATCAAGCCACTCGTTGAACCGGACATGTATTGGACCCGATGAAAATCGGTTTGACTCACCCAGTTTTCAACAAAATTGGTGACTCGGCCAGTTTATATAACCTGGACCGGATCACATACCCTAATTTCACCCCCCAACACACTCCGCTAGCCCTTGTCCCTCTTCTGTCTTGTTAGTCCCTCACGACCTCACCTTGTTAGTCTCTCCCCTCACCTCAACAGTCACTCTCATGGTCTCACCTCTCGTGTCCAGCTTCTCACTTCTCTCTTAGTCTTGTCTTGCACTCATCTCAAATTTATTTGATATTTACCAATGTGGAATCTCTCTGGTTTTCACTTGTTCAGCTTGTGTAGCTGCATCTTTATATGCTATAATGTCAATATTTTGCAATCAAAATTATTACAATATTAACTATATTTTGATAACTTTTCTTGTGTTCATTTGTATTTTATAGATTTATACAAAACTATTCACTATGATGCCTGTATCAGCAAATGCTTCAAGATTATTATTCGTGGGTTCAAAAGCAATTGGAAAATACTACTTAAAATTTGGATTCTAGCTAATAAATTATTTGTACTTTGTTTTATCATGGTAACAAAAGGTTCATTTTATTCAAGCTTGTAAAGAATGACAACCACATGCAATCAAATACATGGAATCTTCTCACGAGAAATATTAAATAGTTAGAAGAGTATATATAGAAATATTAAATTGTTGGAGGAATATATATATATATATATATATATTAAATAAAGTAACTTAACTTTCTTAGAGAAAAGATAACAAGAAAATTTTCATGGTTGAGGAAATTAATATCGAATTAGGGCAATTAGTAACAAATTTAACCAGTAAAGATTAAGGGAAAAAATGCAGGATCAAGGTATGTTAATTGATTGATGGTTAACGATGATGCTCAGAGAGAATTGAGGAAAAAAATCATGTTTCCTAAGGATCAAACTGAATACAGGATTAAAAACTTGATCAAAATAAAATTAAATTGATATTATAAAATTTAGATATCAATGAAAGTAGAAAATTCAATACTAGTTGGTCAATACGAAACCATACACTGCAAAGATAGTTGAAGCCAAAAATAACCACCAACCAAAGCTGGTCATTAATGGGGTGTTACAGCCAACTATCTACTTACTAGAGAACTATGCAGCAGCCGCCAATGGCTGCCTGGAGACACTACAAATTGTTGTTTGTTTGTGAAAGTTTTTTAGTGGGAGTTATTAAAACCTCCATACTATATTTTATTTGTGATAAATATAACAAAACCTCCCACTATTATAATACTCTTAACCTAATTAATTATGAAAATCCCAACCCAAACAAATACTAACTGACCATACAAAAAAACATATCAGCAGAGTTCTTCCAGAGAGAGAGAGAGAGAGAGAACAAGGGAGAGTCTAAACCCTAAAATCTCGATTCCATCGCCACTGCCATTCATCTCTTTGCCACCGTTGCTGCCAAGTCTCCTCCGTCAATGCGTCGCTGGTGGGGTTATGAATGGAGGACGAGGTGATCGTGGAGCCCCTTAATTTGTGGAGCTCTTACCTCTTGGGATAGTAATGTTGTAGATCTTGGAGAGTTTATATGTTCTGCGTCGTCTTCCACGGCAGGTTCTGCTTTTGCTCCAGCGGCTTAGCGCGGTTTAGGCACAGACTCGGTGTTGCTGGCTGAGTAGATCTGGAAGGCGAGCGAGCGGGAGACTCTGGAAGCTTCGATTGAAGCTGCGTTCGAAGCTATATATCAAATCTCGTTGAACTGATTCTCATGTCATTCTAAGTCATTGAGGTGAGGATTTGTTCCTACTTTGTTTTTGTTTAGTTCGGGACTTAAATTTTGTAGTTTCAATGATGTAAATTATATATGACATATTCTGTATTTTAATTTATGTGATAATTATATATTTCAAATAAGCACATCTAAACAGAAAGACATTGGTCACTCGATCATGATATTTAAAGATAATATTTATTTAAAGAGAATTCTTGTAGTACATTGTATAATTTCTTACCACAGAACAAGAACGCTGATACTAGCAAGGACTGATTGCATTTATATGATGGATTTGATATACTTCTTTAGTTGAGAATACCTGCAAGCAACTAGTTTTGTCGTATTGAAAATTTATGTAAAGGTTTCCATGAACTGAACTAGGATATTTATTTGTATGAGCTTTTTGAGAATTGAGCTTTCATTCTTATTGAGAAATCAAATTTTGCTGAGGTTTCATGCTCCAAAGAATGTAACAAGAAAAAGGAAATTTATGCTCAAGCTAACAAGCCTGCATCTGCTGATGATGAAGATATGAACCCCACTGTAAGTTCCATTGCAGCACTGCAATGCTTTTCAATAGTGATTTGATTTTCTAAAATATTCCATATCTTTTTGGGTGCAACAATACCTTGAGAATAGGCTCAAGTACCTTGCGGATCAAAAGGCTGAAGGGATTAACCCATACCCGCTCAAGTTCTCTGTGACAATGTCAATTAGTCAATACATTGACAAATATGAATCATTGAAAAAGGGGGAGCTCCTTGAAGATGTCTCTGTCTCTTTGTCTGGTACTACCCCACCTTCTAATTCTTGGCATTGTGTTTTCTGTGGTTTGTTTTTGTTAATTTATAACTTCTTAGTTTGTATGTTTGAATTTTAGGCCGGGTCATGGTTAAATGCCCTTCGGGTTCCAAGCTTGTCTTCTATGACTTGCATGGTGGCAGCTTTAAGATCTAGGTTATTGCTGATGCAAGGTACAAAATGTAATTGCTATTTTTACCATTAGGGCCATTAGTTTCAAATTTAGAAAATAAATGTGAATCGAGAGCTAACATATGCTGTATTCTGTTCTATTGCTTAGTATTTTGGTGCTTGACCAACTTGAAAGCAGTTTGATTTTTGTGGTGACCAAGTTATTTGTTTATTTTTTGTGGTGAATTCTAGCTTAAATTTTGCTAGATTCGCTTGATATTGAAAAGTTAAAATGATTTATGCTCCATTTAGCATGACTTGCAAATTTGTGGTTCTAGATTACATTGTTAACATTTTCTCATGTCATGGTTAATGCACTGTCTACTAACCTTGTTGCAGTTTCTGAGGATGATGGTGATTCATGGTGTAGTTTGCTTTAAGTTTAGTAGCAGGTTTGCTTTATTTATCTTCGGGCTTACTTGAGCATGAATGGGAGGTTGGTTAGTCTTTGACATCATATAATGAACCTCAACTATCAAAAGATTTCATTCTAACTCAGGTTGACCACAATCATAACTTAGGCCCTGGCTTATCATGCTTCTTCCATATCTCTATTTTTATTCTTTCTTTATTTTCTTCCTTAACGTGCTTGATAAATTATTTGGATTTTATATTACTTTTTAGTATAGATGATGACTAATGGAACTTCCTAATTTCAAGCCTAACCTGTGATTTTAAACTTCTCTAACCAATTTTCCTGTTTTGTTAACCAATGATTATCTCTTATAATTCCCTCTGCTTTGTTGTAGGGAGCAGCGTTGGTGGTCCTTTCTGGACTTGTCGCGGTCCTAAAATTGGTCGAGAGAAACTTAGCTTATCACAAGTTCCTCTTCCTTATGGCTAGAGAGGTAAAAGTTTAATTATGAGATTGCCTCTTTATGTTTAGAAATTTATGATTACAACAACAGGATCTTAAGTGAGTTACTTTCAAAATCCTCTAATGATTTTCTTAATCCTGTGAATCGCACGAAATATGAATGAGATTAAGGCATGTAATGAAATGTGTGCTATTGTATCAGGCAGAACCACATGTTGCCTTGAATCTTGCATCATATAGAAGTAGTCATGCTTTCAAACTAACTAAGGAAGATATTGTTTTGTATTCGGCCACTGTATGATAAAAGTAAAGTTGTTTAAAGTATTTGCATTTTGCTTTGTCTAAAGGCTAAAACACATCTAATATATATAACTAACTAAATCAATTGGAATGAAATCATATATAGTGATGTTTGTATTTGTGAGCAGAGCACCATTCTTTATTCATATGTTGATTTTTTTATGCATTAATTAATGATATGTCCACATGTACAATATATGGTAGTATTACTTAAGAATGATAAGAGTTTTTTTTCTTTTCCTTTATTTTTACATTTTATGACTGATTCATTGGGCACTGTGTTCGTAACTTCGTATAGTGCAAGTAGGCACAGGCGGTGCTGGATGCGGCTGAAGTTGCTACTACAATTGTGGGATTTCTAGACATACATCACATAAGTATGTCTCCCAGGCTTCTTAGTTAATTTGATCATCATTCTCTTGACATTTAATTTTATTTTTTTTCATTTATCTTTTACTTAGGATTAAGTCTAAGATTGAAGAATGTTCAAAAAAGGTATGTTTATATTGGGGTGTGTTTGATCTATTTAGTTTCATTCAATATTAATAGATAGTGTAAATGTGTATTGTGTTGTGGATTTTTGGACCTTTTAAATTTTTTTTCTTCTTCAGACTTTTCTATTGGGATATTTGGAACAGTGTCTTCTGCATATAAGTTTTACTTCTTCATTCTTTTATTTTTTTTTCATTTTTTTAAAAATTATTTTCATATATGTTTGGCAAATTTGCCTCATTAATTTAGAAAATTTATATGTTAGGAAAAACTCATGCATTTAAAGAATGTTTTTCAATTTTTTTTTAGCAATGAGAGCATGCATTAAGTTAAATGAAATAGAAGTGTTGAGCTCTTACATGCCCCTATAAGTGGAACATGGTTAGTTAATATGATTTTATTTCCCTTATTGAGTGTAATAGTTATATGAAGTTAGGGTCACAAAAATTTAAAATGCTTGCATAATTGTGCAGGTATGAGTTCCAAGGTTCACCAGATGCGTTCTCTGCTTCAGTTCATGAATATAAAATACCTCCCTAAAGGTCTTTTGGGATTGCATTCATATTTTTATTTTGAGACTTTTATGTAATTGGATGATATTGAAATATTAAAGTTGTTGTTTTATTTTACTTTTTAAAGAAAAATAGTAATAGTTATGTAGAACAATAACATGCAATTATGTTTGGAACTATTAACATTGAAAATTTTTTTATCTATAGAGTTATATCTTATATCGAGGAATTGTGTTATAAAAGATTTAGTTTTCAAATTTTGATATAAAAAACTAAATTTCTAATTTGAGAATATGTATATGAAATGAGATTAATGAATGATTTGAAATTAAAATAAATAAATAATTACAGAATTTGTGGAGGTTTGAAAATCTCACAAAATAGTTAATTTTTGTTAAATTAAAAAATTAATTTGTGGGGGGTTTTAAACTGCCACAAAAGTGATTTAAAACTGCCGCAAAGGTCTAATATAAAACCCCCACAAAAGACCTCGTGGCACCTCAAATTTTGGAAGTTTTAGAAACCCCCACAAACGATTTGGTGGGGGTTATAAACCTTCACAAATAAGAAAAAAAATTGCCACAAATAAATAAAAACCTTATAGTGAGAGAACATGAACAACTTATGCTTAAGGCAAATTCTGCATCATGTATACACTAATTTATGTCAAAATTTTGCACAAATATAAAATTAGATTTATGCTCTAACTAAACCAATTTCTGATCCCAAATTTTGCCTTAACATAAAATTAGATTTCTGCATTAATAAACTAATCTCTGCATCAAAATTCTGCACTATAATCTCAATGCAAATTAAAATTGAATCAAAATCCCAAACTCTGCACTAACATGAACTCAAATTCTGCATAAAAAATCTGCACTAACAAAAATTCAATGCAAAATTCAAATTAGAACCACATAACTAAATGTATCACATGTCACATCCTAACTCACAAATTACACATAAAACATAATACTGATTTCAGTAATTTGTTTTTTTAAAAGAGATTAACTCTAACTATGCAATATAGCTCTGGCAAATCCAGCTTTCTGATTATGTCCTAGTGACCAAAAGATTTTCTCCAATTGAGATTTTGTGGAGAACTTGAGTGCAATAGAAACAATTGTCATCTGTGATGCCAGTTTCGCTAAGCATGTCACCAACCATTTTTTCTTCATGAGTGTTTATCATAGGCTGAGCAAATGCATCCAAATGATTTTTCTGTTGATCAAACACGTGTTTTAGGGTCTCAGTTAGCTCTTTCATCATGTTGGTGTCCTTTGTCGCCTTAGATGAGTATGGTTTCTTTCCTTGTTTTCTCTCAGAAGATGAAGCCACAAAATTAGATTGTTGGAAAAGAGATTCACTAAAATCATGATTTGAGTTAAACATAAAAAGTTCTTCGTCATCCATTTCTTCATCTCCATCTTTTTGTACTTCTTCTTCAGCGTCATTGCCACTTACAACATCCACTCCACTTGCTCTTTCTTTACGAAATATTTTCTCCAAACGTGGATATAGGGGAAAGGGCTTTCCTGGAGTGTACAACCTTTGTCCTTATTTCTAGGAAAAGGAATTACAAAAATATCATAGAAGGGCAGAAATAGATGTTGAGCAGAATATAAATAATTTAGTAAATTCAAACTAGTAAACTAACTTTCAAATATGCAGCTAGGATCTCTTTGTTATCCACAATCACATATTGCTTCACATCATCCCATCCAAAACTGCTACAGGCTGCCATGTCAGCTGCAAATTGATACTTCTCTTTTAGCTTTTTAACCTTATTCTTGCAATGACTTATTTGAAAGCTATAACCTGAAAATTTTTCGTTTATTTTGTAGCAAGATTCTCAAAAGATCCAGGTCTAAACTAACCCGCATCAGCTCTTCTTCCTTCAATGACAAGCTTCTCCATAAAACCAACAAATGCCTCTGTCTCTTTGTCAGTCTAGACATGTCTATTTATTTGTCCCTATAATCTAAATTAACTCAATCAAAATTCAAATAAACATTACATATAAATGATGTCATCATTGTAATAACTTATAAAATATAATGCATTTAATAAAGTGCTACATGTAGTTCACATAATTTAAGTTTTACAATTAGCTCTTACAACAAATGTCCAACCAAACAAATTGAAAGATTTGAATAAAACACACATACAACAAATAAATTAACTAATTGATTCGGAAATTCATCCACTCGTTGTACATTTTGTTTCCTAAATTGTCTCGCCAAGCAGTCCAATCATTGCTGCCCTCTACACTTAATTATGACATCATTGCCATCTTCATTACCACCATGCTTCTCTCCAATAAGCACTTGCTCCTCTTTAAGTAGTGTGTCCTGTTCAGGGTTGAATTCTATATTAACCCGAATAAAGTTTTGCAATAGATAACAAGCAATAATTATTCTATTTTGTGTCTTAATTTTGTAGAAACAAGGACTCTTCAAAATTACACGTCTCTTCTTCAGTAAACCAAAACAACACTCAATAATATTTCTAGCCGAAGAGTGCTTCTTGTTAAAATATTCTTAAAAATTTCTAGGAGCATTTCTACCATGAGCCCATTCTTGTACGTGGTATCGAATATGCCTATATGATGCTAGAAATCCCTTGCAATTAGTATAATCCGCATCCACTAAATAATAATTTTCTATAAATTGAAAAAGATACATTATGAGGACTATGAAATTTGAATGAACTAAAAATATTGAAATGTTTTTGTTACCTAAAAATTAAGAATTGCATACCAATTGGTATCTTGAGGTTATTACGACGTAAAATGACATCTTTAAGGATTCTTGAATTCGAAGCAGATCCTTCTCATCCACTAAGTACGTACACAAAATTCATATCTCGATTGCATACGCCTAGGACATTAGTTGATATCTTACCTTTTCTTCTTTGGTATGTTGATTTATCTTTTTCAGGGACAGTCACATCTATATATGTTCCATCTAATGCTCCTAGACAATTCTAAACCAAAGAAATTGAAGTATCAAGACTAATTCTATATAAAATTATAGATTATACAAAACCACTACCTCAATTACTTACTACATTTAACTTGAACCATTTCCATCTGGTATCTATGCAGTCATCTGGAATAGGAACAACTTTTGCAAATAATAGACTTTGGACATGTATGACCAAGGATAACACCTTGTTGAAATACCTACTTATTGTTTCTCCTGACCTATAAAATCTAACTTGAAGCATGAAATTCTTTTTATGATGAGCTAGTATTATTAAAAACATAATCACTTGCTCAGGTATACTTACACGACATTCATCTCTTAACACTACTACATAAATGATTTTTATTAACATTTAAAAAATTTTACTAAATTATATTAAAGTGTTACCTATGTATATTAGTAAAATTTTAACAAATGTTAAATATACCCTATGTTACTAAAGAGTTTTACTAACATTTTTCTAAAGATTTAATAACATTTAGTAAAAATGTTACAAAAGATATTCTATAGTAATATTTTGAGAAATCTTACAATAAATATTTCTTGGTAACACTTAGAGAAATGTTACAATAGATAGTTTTTGTAACACTTAAAAATTTTTTACCATAGATATTTTTTGTAACACTTAAAAAATATTACAATAGATATTTTATGTAACATTTGGAAAAATGTTACCATAGATATTTTTTGTAACACTTAAAAAAATGTTACCGTTGATATTTTTTGTAACACTTAAAAAATGTTACAAAAGATCTTTAGTAATATTTTTTTAGTTATATTATACTATTTTTTATTTTATATTATACACAATATAAATATACTAAAATTAATTACTACAACATAAAATATTTCATTAAATTCACAATTTCACAAAATAAAATTTTTATAGACTCTTTTATTAATTAATAATCATTGTATAAGTTTGCTTTGTGATGCAAATAAAATAAGAAAAAATACTTATAGCACTTAAACTCTATTTCCATTGCGAACATCGCATTTGACAACAACTGATAAGTCTCCTGCGCGCTCTTCATGCAGAATTGAACTTGGAGAATTTGATTCATTCTTTATATTGGATTCCATGACATGCTGTATTGCCTTGATGGCTATGAATATCGAGGTATCAACAAATCGACTGTGCAGCAGGAAAGCTTTTCTATCTCTGACCACTCTCTCCTTTTCAACATTCCCCCATGTAACTTCTATCTCTATATCTGACTGAATCCTCAAAACAGGCACTCCAAGTTAGCTCTAGATAAACCAAACATCTTATGTCTTTAACCAAAATACAGTAACAACAGCAGCAGTGCACAAAATTCACAATTCACCTGCTCACCGGATTATCCTCGCCTACAAGTTTGTGTCATCATAACGATCTTCCTATGTAGCAATTCTTGAAACAAAGTTTTAAGTTTGTCAGCTTGGCATGCAAGGCAACTTATTTCATATCACCAACAAATAATTGAATAATCATGGAGATTACCCTTAAATCAAAACATGAAGTTAAGTTTATATTCATGAATGAAGTATGCAAGTTACTTCTAAGTTTTAAGTACATATGTGACTTCCTCAGCTTTCGCAGCCACAACTAGATTATTTCATACAAGATCAGATAGAAAGGTCACATAAATGTGAGGAAAACCATTCACTGTAATGTACTTGGAATTCTAGGACCTGAATTGAATGATATCTCTCTTATATGCACTCTTACTAAAGAATGCCAACTTGTTTTCATTTAGCTAAATGGTTTTAGATTTTTCTAAAGGAAACAATGAAATAAGAAAATCTTGTAAGTTGTATCACTTCTAAAATCATAAAATGGGGAATACAATAAAAATAATCTGACATCTTTATAATTAATCTTAAAAATAAATGAAAACTATTTGGTTATTCTTATTAAAGGCTTGTAAGTGGGGTTAATGAATTTTGAGCAAAAGTATATAAAACTTCGGCAAGAAATTGTACAATGATGAGATAATAAAACTTTTCAAAATATGCCTGGATAACTTCACCTAAGGACTCAAATATTTACTTAAGACCTTATCCAATGAAATCTTCTTAGCAAACAATTAAAAAGAATAGAGAGCTGAGCACATGACTAGAACCAGTGACAAGTATTCGTAACAAACATTCATCTATTCATTGCATAAAAGTCCCAACAAAAATTGTGACAATCAAACTTCATTTCAACTCATTTTTAAGGTTTGTAATTATACTTATCCAGCTCTCATCACTTAACTCACACTATTTTAGTAAGCAGGGAGCAGAATAGACTAACTGAAATTGAGGGAGAAGTTTGAAGGTGACTCAGCAACAGATGGAGGGACAAGCCAGGTATTTGCTTGGAATCCATATGGAAGATTGCCAAACTGAACGAGATAAATTGTTAGGAAAAAAAAGGAACACACTTTTTTATTTAAAAGAAAAAATAAAATCAGTTGATATAAATATTACCTTGTTATGTTCAGACTTCAGAGAAAGCTTTCATTAAAGATTCATATGCCTGCACCAATCAGAAAATTATTTAAAAGGATTTCAATAAAAAACTTGAATTTCAAAATTGTGCTTATTTAAAATTTGCAGAACAACCAACACAGAATATAGAAAATGTTAAAACTTAAAACATGAATATGTTCCATTACAGCAACAAGTTCATGATTAGTAACCAGAAAACTACATACATTAGCGAAACCTCGACTTAGCTGTTGCAGAAGATCAACCAAAGTGTTACTTTGCAGAGATTGTTTTCCAACAGTATAAAACCCTTTCTCTGAAGCCGCCACTTCTATTACCTTCCCATTGCAGATTTTAACCTGCATGCCCCAGCACCATTTTAGGGTGGCACAACAGCACAGATTCACTATTCCATAATCTACTGGAACAACAGCACCAGTTTCACTATCCAAAGGCACAGATTCATCTTGAGGCTTGCGATCTTGATCCGAAGCATATGAAAGATTCCTACTAGGCAACCTCATTGCCCACTGGACCACAGAGATCTGGCGTGCCGATAGTCTATCAGGAAACTGAGTTTCTGATAAGATTCTCTAGTGAAGTAGTGGCCAGCCTGGTTTCAATTCAGGTGGTGCGGCATCTATGGCCGGAACGGGCACTATAGCCAAGGAATTATCATAACCACGATCATTGCAAGATTCTTCTTCTGCAGATTGGTGGCAAGAGTCTGGAGGCGGCAATGCCAAGGTTGGATCACAAACCGAGCAGCTATCTTTTCTATCAAACTCAGTAGTATCCATTAAAATCTTCGCCAAACTGTGATCCGAAAATTGGCCAGTACTCTTACCAGCATCACTCTTTGCACTCTCATCACTTAGCACTTTTGTACTCTTACTGATTTTCCAGTGATTTGAACCAAGCAAACCATTTCTGTGACCTGAAAAAACTTCCATGGTTGAGAATTCAACATAAATTCCATGAAATTCACCTCAATCAAAACTTAAAACCAGAAAAAATTGTGAAACCTTGTGAGTCGAGGGCAGCCGTATCTGGCAAGCCATCACTCTTGAAGACAACCTTCCCATTATTAACAGCACAAACAGAACAGTCCTTAGACAACTTTTTGGCACAGTACTTAGCCACAGAGGTAGATGACCGGATTTTATGGTGGCCATGGCATGTTCCCAGCACAAGATGAGTTGCAGAATAAGCAATGGCTTCCCTGACCAAAATCTTCTTCACTGATGAACCACGGCAAATTTTGAGCTTGAGATCCACCTGAACCATCCCCACCAAAAGAATCTCAAAATTTCCTCACAATTTAGGTCTAAAACAAATTCAAATTACGAAAATTGAAAATTTAAACTCTTTGTTTATTTCCAGTAAGGAATCAAAAATCAAGAGCACAAAAAGGGGGTAGAATTTAGAACTAGTCTTTGCAAAGTTTCAAATTTTGCATGTCATTGCATTCTTTTTTAACAAAGAAACTGAAGAAACAGAGAAAACGTACCTGTTTCAAATTGCAGAAACCTTCATAAACAGCTAGAACAGGATCAAAGGCCTTCACAAGCGAAAGCAGCGACGATTTCCCATCTTTATTCATAATTTCTACAACCAAAACCACCCCATTTCAGACTTTTGGTGACTTCAAGAAAATTTTTATTTTGTATATTCTCAAATCATACTCTCTTAAATTGTACTATGTTCAAATTTCTCTAAGATATAAGATATATAGTAATATAAAATTCTGTGAGGCATTTCTTCAAACACCTTAAATGCACTTCCAAAAGAATAAAGAACTTTTATTAAAAAAACTCGGACTCAAAAAATTTGGATTTATTATCATTCATCAAATACAACATATGCATTCATTGGCATAACAATGAAAATTCATTAACTATAATTTTTTAGTTATAATTGATAAGCCAAATGAATAAACAAATTAAGCGAAAACTAAGAGAAGTTACTTGTGCTGTTGAAGTTTCTCTTTTTCGATCTGCAATAAGAAACTCCATTGCATGATGTTGATGAATCGCTTAAGGCACAATCAGGTAAGAGAACTAGCATGAAAGACTTGTGAACGGTGAACCTATCAAATCAACCTTTTCATTTCCAAAATGATTGAAATGAGTAGTGAAGCATGAGATTAACAAAAGGCACAATTTTCAGAAGACATGGATTCAATTCAACGAGATTAACTTTAAACACAAGAACACAAGCATAAAACAATAGATTATGTGCTACGTACCTTAAGAGTTTCCAATTCAGATCCTAGAGTAGAGAACTCACATTGACGGTGACGATGGCGCGACGAAGGCTTCGATGACAGTGGCGGAAGAGAAATCGAAGAGTCAGAGCAAGAGATTGAAGAGGATTAAAAGGTGGATTCAAAACTTCATAGCAGAACAAGCGATTGTGGTTTCCATCTTGAGGAGAGATCGAAGAGGCAGAGTAAGAAATTGAGGAGGATGGAGACAAGATTTCACGTTTCAAAGCACTGTACTGAGAGTGAGAGTGAGATGTGGTTTTGATTTTGAAAACTAACTGAGAATAGAATAGGTAACACTTTTTGTAACTTTTTAAAAAAAATAAATATATTTACTAACATTTGAGTAAAAATGTTACTTAAAATTTAATTTGTTGATAATTACTAACATTTTAATAAATATTAACATATAAATGTTACTGAAAGTCTAAAATGTAGTAGTGTAATCCACTTTGATCTTTTAGTAAGTCACACAATCTTTCTAATATACCTACACTCATCCTTAATTCCCAAATATAATTTTATCGCTCCCTCCTATTATGCAGTTTAATACATTCCATCTTAAGGGATTAGTATTAATTTCTCTATTCCTAATCAACAAATGTCCTCTTATCCTATTTCTCAAATACAAAAATGCAAACATCAAAACTAATATCATAACTGTTTCAAGCTTAGCCTGAATCATAAAATGAAATAAAAAAATCGTCTAAATTGCTCAGAGCGGTCCAATGGTTCCATTCTTCCCTAATCAACACATAAAAAACAACTTATATAATTAACACATACTAAAAATTATCAATAACAATAAGAATAGCAGCCATAAGAGCAACAACAACATAACTCACTAATTATTTTAATTTTTAGTTCAAACTAATGACAAGAGATAAATTCAATACAATTTTTCATTCATTTTTTCATTATGAACAAAATACATCAACATATTAAAATTCAAAATAATTTTTTCATTCATTCATTTACACTATCATTGTAAACATTTAAGACTCTGTCAAAGAAAAGAATGTAGCTCTTCTTCTTATATGATTTTTAGATTGAAAAATTATAAAACAAAAATTAAAACAAAAAAAATAAAGACAAAGCAGAACGAAATTCTTTTGAATAGAAAAATAAAAACAAAAATAAGAATCAATAAGGGGAGAGGCAAAGCAACACCTGGTTATGCTATGTGACTGATAAAGAGAAGAACAGGCTTCTAAAAATTATAATAAGAACAAGCAGTAATTGGCTGTTAGAAATATTGTTATTGGATTAACTGCACACAAAAAACCAATGAAAAATAAATAAAGAGAAGAAGATACAAAATCAGAAGAGAGAAAAAAATAAAAAAAAAAACAAGAAAAGAATCAGAAAGAGAAAATAAGATACAGAATCAGAAAAAGAAGAAGAAGAAAGAGAGACAGAAATAGAGAGCAAGAAGAAGATATTACTGCAAAAAAGGTGAAAGAAGAGGAAGAACAAAATGAAGTAGAAGACAATGATAGAAAGAGCAAGAAGAAGACGAAGAATAGAAAGAGAGAGCAAAAAGAAGAAAGAGTACCTGGAAATGACGATGCATAAAAGCTTAGGTTAGGGTTTTTCACAAGATAATAAAAATGGGTAATAATAGAATAATGAAAAATATTTATGGACAAAAAGAGAAAAAATTTTCATTAAAAATCTCATGTCCACCTTTCTATTTCCGTGTCTATTAGTGTCTTTCGTTTAGAAGTTGACACAAAAATGAAAAAAAAAAGACTTACAAATGCACTCTGTCCAATGTTCATGTCTCTCTGTCCAAATACTTTTACATATGTACTACTGTCCATGTCTCTATATCCTGTCTACAGAAACAAACGTAGAATCACAGTTAAATTTTAATCAAACATTTGAATTTTTGAACATTTAATTTTTTCTGATTGATTTTCATAGATTTACTCAAATCATTAAAAAAAGTTAGACTTTGTTTTACATTGTCATAAATAAGATTTAAGGCATTGTAAAATATTTATTTTTTTCTTCATAAGAAATTTAAAAATTTTGATATTTTTGTTTTTTAATTGAATGTTTGCATTTCTCATATCAGAATTGATCACATTATCATTTAATTAGAAATATTAATTTTAAGAACTACAGAAGATAAAATAAAAAAAATTCAGAGCCAAAATTAAATTTAAAAAATTTTCAAAACAAAACAAAAAGATATATGGCTAATTTTTTTCTATATGAAGAAATACTGGTGTATATAAAGTATTTACACTACTATAATGTCAGTGTAAAATATATCCTGTGATTTGATTTTATCTCTTCTGTTATCTTAAACCTGTAAAACGCAGGTTGTAATTAGAATTTTATTATTTTTTAACATGCTGCAAAACAAAGGTTGCATTTTACTCTTTTTCTTTTTTTTGTAATATTAATCTTTTTATTATAAAACCTACAAAACACATATTGTACTTTGTAAAGCGCATATTGTATTTGATTAAAATAAAATATTTTAATCTGAGAACCTTGTCTATAAATACCATTATCATTTATCTCTTTTCGTATTTGTGATTTTTTTTGTGACAATTAGTAGAGTAAGTGAGGTGAAGTTGAGGATATGGAAGGTATTACAAATTTACAAGTGTATTATAACGGTGAGATCATAGCAAACACACACGAGGGAGTAACTTTTATGTGTGAATATTCATTGTCTTTTATTATTCCATGCACCATGAGTTTTGTAGAGTTGCAAAATGGTCTTTGTGTGAATATACAAAGTCACATTTCAAAGAGAGTTAGCAACATTTTATACAGGAACCTATGCAAATATTTTGGTGGGCTAATACAGTTTTAAATAATGTCATCATTGATGACACATGTATCCAGCAGATGTTATATATTCATCAACAAATCCGATTTTCACGTGCTCATGATAGAGTTGTACGTTGAGTTTGAACAGCATTTAGGGCTGGATGCGATTGACGAGGAGGGAATATAGATGAACTTGATGATATAGATTGAGAAGAAGATAACAATGATAGTGAACAAAAACTCGAAGCCAACTATGAAGTTGATGACGAAAACGAGGTAGGCAACCCGACAATGCAAAATAAAGCAGATGCAGTTGTCAACCAGCACCCCTTTGATGTTCTGTCTTTTATGCAAACTCTACATCTCGCAGTCATGCATGTTCCAAAATTTTTTGGATGTGAGAATTTGGGTATGTTATTAATTAAAGTTACCATTACCATTTCTTTATTTAGCCTTAACTAACTAACGGTGATTCACATTTCATAGGTAAAGGTAATGTTGTGGTAGAAGATTAATAATAATATCAAATAGTGCTAACAATGTAACACCCTACCACATGGAGCTTTACGCTTAAGTCATAAATCAACGATGGTGAGACACATTATGACCTCTAAAAGAAGAATATACATATAGATATAGAAGGATAATGTTATAACTAAGAGCACGTGAAGAAAAGATAGACCTTAAAAGACGATTAATCACACATGAACATGTCAACACGAGCAGTATACCGAATATAAGTTTAGAATGAAATACATAATAAGTACAAATCTTGACCAGTGAAAACAAGGTCGGCTAGAAATATATATTACAAAACCAAAGTGTTTAAGATACATCCTATTTCTCCATAAATAAAACCTCTAAGAGGGATATACAAATACATATTCAAAAGTGGAGAAAAATACTATGCAAGATAAATTTCAAAAGTAAAGTCTTTGCTTTCGCCAAAAGGAGTCTAACATACTCAGCGAGGTGCGTCACGTCTTGTATCTGTAAAATTAATAATTTTCAAAACGGGTGAGAACATCATCCTTTCAGGTTCTCAGTAGGGTAATAATTCTGAATAGAGACTATGTAAAACTACATGAACCCGCTAGACAATCCTAATCTCCAATCACACAAGGTTCAAGCCTATGATTCTTTCTAATTCGAACAAGGTACATAACTAAATCTCAACTACTTTAGTGATATCTAAATCTCAGTTCTCCTCTATACAAGTCATCATCTCTCTCAATGACATAGTTTTCCAATTTCAGTAATTCGATATCAGAACTTAGTTTTAATTGTATCAATTCATTCTCAGTTTTTTGCAAAACCTCAATCACCACATTAGAAACAACCCTCAATGTCACCACTGCCAGCATAAGAAATTGCTCAGTTGTTCAAACATAGACAAAATAATACAAAAAATACACAAATAGAGAGAATAATTAAATTAATTAGGTCAATTAGCATATAGATACAATTATTCAAGAAGGCAAGTCAAATACAGGATACACACCAAATCAATACACACATATACAAATGATGTATGTCTGTCCTACTAGTCATGAGTTCACGTGTCGGTTAAACTGCCAGAACCCGATACATCCGGTAGCTAACTCGGACATTGTCTTTCTGTTGCGCATCTCCAGGAGACCTATAATCGAAAGAGAGTACCTTTCCACATATGAAGGAGTGTGCCTTTCCACCTTCTCCTAGAGGAATTACGAAGGAGAATGCCTTTCCACATACGAAGGAGTATGCCTTTCCACCTTGCAACCAAAGAGAGATGTGAGAGAAATTATACGAGGGAGAGTGTCTTTTCACCTTTCATTAATGTAAGGGTTTAATACGAAAGATAGTACCTTTCCACATTCTCTACATCCACACTGCAACAAGAGAGAATCTTGTATCCTCAACTTGCCTAAACTGTGAGCGGGATGAAACCACCGTCTTCACCGCGAGCGAGATAAAACCACCATCCCCTCTAAGCGACTAACGCACTTAGCAAGCAGGATGACACCACCGTCCTTGCCAGTCCAGACATCCAGGCCACACTCAGTCAACATTAATATCTTTTAGCAATTTTAGAGTTCTTAAACTCGCTAACCCCAATTCATTATGAATTCCTCACATTTAGATTCATAAATCTCCAATTCCTTATCAATTTATCCTTTCCATTATCACGTGAGTGGGATAACATCACCGTTCTCACAACATCAAGCATAATCACAACACAAGAGAGAGAATTGTTCATCCTCAACTTGTCTATCACCGCAAGAGAGGGAATCCTTCATCCTCTACTCGTCTCTCTGCGAGTTCAAATACCAACTGAAAACAAGCGGGACAAAATCACAATTCTTGCATCTACCCCAGAAGCTCAAATATCAATCAAACTCATTCTCTTCATCCAATCATATCAACTCATTCTTATCATCCAATCATATCAACTCATTCTTATCATTCAATCATATCAACCCATTCCTTCAATCACTTTCAACTCACTTCAACTCAATAGGTTCCTTTCCAACACTTTTTACCCTCTAATCCACCATCTCTATACTTGTTACAGGGTTTACGGAAGTTTGAAAAATTAAGAAAATAATTTAAAGGCATAAGATCCATTCTAACTCCTCAAAATTAGTTATCAGATCTCAAATAAAGTTACAGAAGTGAAAAAGTAGAGTGGAGTAGGCAAAACAGTTAAAATAAATATTTTCAGCAAAACAAGATATTCGTACGTATGCATGCCTCGTGCATACGCACGAGTTCCCTTTTGTGTGTGTGCATGGTACGCGCACGAAACCATTTTACTTCTCTAAACTCCCTTCATGCGTACGCATGGGTCGTGCGTACCCATGACCTTAGTTTTCTGCAACTTCTGCAGAATTCAATTTTTAACCCCCAAATTCAAACTTTCATAATTTTTTCTACAAAATTTTATTTTCCTTCATTCTTAGATGGTTTTAAAGATCTTTCCACTAACTTTAATTTAAGACAAATTCTCATCCAAATCCGAACTCTGAGTGCCAAGTTATGACTCGTCGAAGTTGGCTCAAAATCTATTTTTACCAATTTCACATAATCCTTCAATTTCATCCATTCTCAATTCAATTCAATCCTAAACCATTCCAAAAGCATTTTTACACATTCTAAACACTTATTCATCAATTCTCAACCATTCCAACCCTAAATTAACCCACTTTCAACTTATTTAACCCATTCTATCAACCTATCCATATTCATTAACAACATACAACATTCATATATCAAATTTCTCAATCAACCAATAATCAATCATCTCATTCTCATATAACAATTCACACCACTTACTTAACTTACCATATAAGGGATTCCTCACCCTATCACAGCCTATGGCCCAATTCCACATCCATTACCATTATAAATTCAAACTACATATCACCTCAACACAATTTCAATCATACTAACATACATCACAATATCCAATTGCAACAATAACACATAACACTTCTCAATTCATCCAAAACTCATTATTTTTATTCTCACTTTCATGCCAAAACACATCAACCAACACAATACTCATACCAACTATTATTCAAACATATCAACAATTAGTCCATTCAACTTATCCTAAGGACAAGTAACCTAGGTTTTCACATAACATCACATAATGCTTACTTGAAACTAAAACTCGTACCTTAATGTCGGAATTCCAAGATTCCAAACTTTCTTTTCTGAATTTTTCAAGCCTCAAGTTGGTTTATACCAATGTCTAAGTTTTAATTCCACAATTTCACTAAGCTAAGCTCCCAAATATTCAATCTAACACCAAATCATACAATTTAGCACAATATCAAAAATTAGAATTTACATAAATTAATGAACCAAAAGGAAAAAATGGTTCTTTACCTTTACTCACTGAAAGTGGTGATGGATACCACTAAGAACACAAGTTAGAGAACTCCTATAGTATCAAAATCACAAAAAGTCCTCAATACCCAACAAACTCAACACACAATTAGCTTTGAATGAGAAACTAGAGCTGGAATTTTGAGTTACATACCAAACTAATCAAATAGAATTGAAGAGGAAGAGACAAACTTCACATGGTCGTAAACGGTGCGACGATCGAAGTTCTAGAGCAAAAGTTATGATAGATCGAAGATGATGAAGGTTATGGTTTCTTCTTTCTTTTCTCTTTTTTTCATGAGCTGCACTCTCACCAAATAGAGGGAGGAATGGTGAATTTTGTAAAGTGTTGTGGGTTATATATGTGGGCTTAGGTCCAATAAAGGTCCAATTTTATTTCCTTAACCCGTTGGCTCAATTTTGGATCAAAATTTTTAGGATAAGCGTTTTAATCCGCACTTTAAATTAGAGATAACAACGGGGCAACGCAGGAGCAGAAGATGCCTCCTTGCTCTCTGTCTCCACCCTTAGATTTGCTTCTCGTCCCCACCTTGATCCCACCGTGGGAGGATATTCTCTACGGGGACCCAATTTTTATTTTTCTATATTAATAATTTATATGTTTCACTAACCTTTCTTTAAAATAAAAGATAAGTTACTTTTTACATATATGTCTAATAATTATTGAATAAAATTAATTTGCTTATCATAATTAATTTTAATTTTTAATTTAATCTAAATTTGGTAATCTAACCAATAACAATAAAATAAAACTTCAAAAAAAATAAAAAATCCAGAATATAAAAGTTTAAAATTTAAAAATTCTTGCTATGATAACTCTTTTTTGTTTTTTAATTTCTTTCAAAAATTTTCTATTCTCATGTCGCATGCAAATTGATGTTCTCTCTTTTTTCATCATTATTTTTATTAAATCTCTCTTACATATTTTGATTAATTTATCATGTAATATAATAATGAAAAATCTACACTAATAATAGTTTAATTTATAACCCATTCTAAAAAACACAATTTAAAAGGAATCCTCAATTATTCGTAAGAATTAAATGCTTTGCATGAGTATCATTATTGTACCTCCCAATATATTTACAATCACCTAATAACGATGACCATGATATGAGACAAAACACAAATTTATAATCTTATACTCACTAATATTATTATCCCTTAACTAGTATTTTTACCCGTAATAATATTACGAGAATATAAATTTCTTAAAATTACGGTCTACTTTATTCTGAGAGTATAGATTATCATGCATGAGACACAAAAGATTTATAAAATCAAACTGTTTTTACAAAAAAGAAAATCGTAGGTTGAGAAAATTACTAATATAAAATATAAATTATATATAGAGTAAAAATAGTAGAGAGAAATAAAAAAATGGAGAGAGGTAGATGAGAGAATTTAGGAAGGGAGTTTATTAATTTTGAAAAAAAAAATCTCTCAATTTGAATAAGAGAGTATTATGTGATACATTTGATTATTAAATTAGATAGTAATGTGTGATACATGATATAGGTGTATTTCAATTTCAATTTTAATATTTTAATTTTAATTTTAATGTAATTAAAGAATGTCATGTTGTACATTTTGATTGTCAAATTAGTAATTAGTCATGGATATTGATAATGATATATAAAATAAATAGAGTGGTTGAAGGAATGAGAGAAATAGAGAAAGGAAGAGTGAGGAGGGGAGAACTCTTTAATTTTGGAGGAAAAGATTTGATTTCAATTGCAATGAGAAAATGATATGTGGCACATTTTGGTTGTAAAATTAGTAAGGAGAAGGGAAGAATTCTTTAATTTTGGAGGGAAAGATTTAATTTCAATTACAATGAGAGAGTGACATGTGACACATTTTGGTTGTAAAATTAGTAAGGAGGAGAGGAGAATTTCTTAGTTTTGGAGGGAAAGATTTGATTCCAATTATAATGAGAAAGTGACATATGACACATTTTGGTTGTAAAATTAGAGATATACCCGTAAAAAATTACGGGTATATTTAGACTAAAATTAACTATGATAGAATATAATAAAAATATCTAAAATGTTATCCTTATTAATAAAGCATGTTCTTCTTTGTTGTGAATAAGGATTTTCAGCCCCTTCTTACTTCGAACACGAGATATAGCAACATAAAGTTGTCCGTGACTAAATACGGGTTTAAGAAGATACACTCCAACATTGCTAAGAGCTTGTCCTTGACTTTTATTGATGGTCATGGCATATGCGACAACAATAGAAAGTTGTCTCCTATCCAATTTGAAAGGCCATGGTGATTGAGAAGGAAACATGCACATGCATGGGATTAAGACCTTTTTGCCAAGATAGCTTCCAATTAATACTTCTGCTTCTATAACATGATTAGATAATCTTGTTATAATTAGCCTGGTACCATTACATAAACCTGCAAATTGGTCTAGATTTCTTAAAAGCATTATAGGAATTCCAACCTTCAACTTCAAAGCATGATGAGGTAATCTTGAACATTGGAGGCTATTTAAAAACTCTGGAGTGTTTCAGTAGCATACTGTCCGCTTCTATAAAATTTGTCAACACTATCTGAACTCAAGTAAAATTTTTCATCTCCTGAAATTTTCATGATAATATATTGATTTACTTTCTCAACGACATCAAGCGTAGAACAAAGAATTTCTCGTGATTGCAACCAATTAGAATCCAAGTGATTTTCAAGAAGATTTGGATATATACAATCCACAATAGAACTAAGAGGATCTTCAAAATTTGATATGAGCAACTCAGTAGGAATCATAATCTCAGAGATGCCATCATTAGGCCCATCTATATTGCCATCTCCAACTTTTAAGATCCATTGTGAAAACAAAGCCAATTCATCATTATCAGTATATGAAGATTACTCTAATCTCATATTTTTTGTAAGTCTCAAAACACTACAATAGTCCCATATGTAAGAGGAACATATGCTTGCATTAACAATTTCTGTCCTGCCACCTCCAGAAATGACAGAAAAAATTTGTCTAAAATCTCCACCAAAAACCACTACCTTCCCACCAAAAGGCAAATTAGCATTATTATTATCTGTAGATGACATAATGTCTCTTAAACTTTTATCAATTGCCTCAACACTATATCTGTGAACCATAGATGCTTCATCCCATATGATAAGCTTTGTTTGCTTCAACAACTCAGCTAGTTCACTATTTTATTTGATATTACATACAAAATCCCCATGCACTGTTAATGGTATAGCAAACCTAGAATGAGTTGTTCTACCTCCAGGTAGTAGCAAAGCAGCAATTCCACTCAATGCAACAGTAAGAACAATCATTCCTTGTGACCTTAAAAAAGAAGTCAAAACTGTCAAGAGATAAGTCTTACATATTCTTCCATGGCCATATACAAAGAATACTCCACCATTTTCTTTAGAATCTGCTTCCACAATTTTCTTAAAAACACCTTGTTGTTCTTGTGTTCAGAATGAGAATAATGTCTGAAACTCATTTTTCAAATTGTTCTTGTCATAGTTTAACTCTTTATAAATTAAACCATTTTGAAATTTCAGCCTCACAAAACATTCTGGAAAAGGCATATGAGGATATTCCTTTAAACTCTTCCTATTATCTTGCAATATCATCTCAATTTCATATAAGCATCTTGTTTTCAGCTGAATTTTTAGAATCAAAGGAGAACCTAAATTTTTAGACAATTTTCTTTCATTATACAAAATATCATCAGATAGAAGCTTCCAAGTTTCTTCCCAAACATGTTCTGGTCTGCTCACACTATTTGACATTAACATCACAGTGAAAAGCTTCCTTAGATAATCACCTAAACCCCAACATGAAGCTTCTTTGATAGTTTCAATATATTCTCTATCATCATTAAGTAATCCCAAAGCAAAGCAAGCATCTCTAAAACTATTGTGAATAACACCATTTGCACTTTTGATTTGGTCATAGTTGGTAGGACCTCAAACAAAATTCAACATCATTCGTAAATAAAATAACTCTCCACATGTTGGAGGTACATAATAAAGCCTTCCAATAGTATACCCACATTTTCTTTTTTACCAGATTTTTTCTTTTTTATTATAAACAAAGAATCTTGGAAATTCAGAATATGTCAACTCTTTAGCCTCCGAGTAACTATTTTTAGCATCCATCCATGCAGTAAACATTGATTGATCAATCCCAAGTTTTGACAGAATATCATCAATATCTTCACCATCTTCATATAGAATTGGATTCCGACAAGACAAATGAAAGCTCAATCTCTGTACAACAGGTTCTCTAGAATGAATAGGGTATGCAAATATTCTCCAAACAGCTTCACATGGGGATATATATCTACAATCAAGATAGTTTATTACAATCAAGATAGTTTATTATTCACTATCATCAGCATTATCTAAAATAGCAGTGATGCGATTGTAACCCTTGTTTATATATTTGAAGAGATACTTAATTGCTCTGCTCTGATTACACCACTCAACATTCATGTGTGCTTGATATTTCATTAGCAAAGAAGGATTATAAGGAACAACATAGCGATTATCTAGAGCCACATTTCCTTTTTCAGCATAACAACCAGTCTTTCTTCTTCTATATATTGGATATCCTTCAGCATCAATAGTTGTTAAATCAGCAAAAGACTTGGGATAGAACTTTGAACAACGACCTTCTTTCATGCATGGTGAAAATATATTTACAGAACCGCATGGACCATGAAGCATAAATTTTTTTACAGCCTTGTACAACTCTGGATGCTCAAATTGATTAGGAATCCCAGCACAAATTACTTTATCTATATCTTTTGGATCTGGAAATTTGCGTAAAGAATCCAAGAATATCAAAATATGAGCATGTGGTAGACCTCGTTTCTGAAATTCAATTGTATGAACATCTGCACATAAATCATAATATAGTACATATTAGCAACTATAGATATACTTGATGTTCTTAAAATAGTATATACTTTTTTTTAATGTACACCTTACTAACAACAACTTTACTAAAGAATCTTTCCTTTTTCAAATCTTTAATTAGCATATCAAGCTTCATTTTGAACATTCGACAAACAATGTCAGGACGGTCTACTGGTTTGAGATGTAAAGGGTCTAAAAGTCGCTTGATCTCTGGCCATTCTGAATTACATGTGAAAGTGATGAACAAATCTGGATAACCAACATGGCCACAAATTGCAACACAATCATGGTATAAGCCATCTATATAATGCCTACCACCTATAAAACTTGATGGCAAAACTATTCTTTTTCTTACACTTGAGCCACTTGTTTGACCCGTAGATTTAGCATTTTTCAAACTCTTGTAATCTTCAGCTCTAAGTTCCTTTTGATAAATCCTAAAATATAACAAATGTTCTGACTCAATCATGGTGTAAGCATCCACTACAAATTGCTGAAAAAGTTTTTTAGAAACCAATATTGTTGGAGCTTCTATTTTCCTGGTTTAAAGCCTAAATGCAAAAAATTGTCGCATAGTCAATTTGCTCCTCTTGTTAGGTTCAAACTCCCGATAATTTTATGTTGAATATCAATTCTATAGCCATCTTCTCCATATGAAAAAAGAAGTGGATATTGTAAGCTAAGATAAGCAACATGAATCTCATTTATACGCTTTAAGCGACCATCTTGCCTTTCTAAGATTATATCTCTGGTTGATGAAAGAGAATCAATATCACCAACAACTAAAGCTGCCACTTTAGAAACATCAGGCAAATTATAAATTTTTCCATCTTTTTCCCTTGAACTTAAAAGCTTCAACCTTACATATTCTGTATTAGAACCTGCAAATCTTTCTCTCGCCATTCTAAATGATTTTGCCAAAGCATTATTCTCATCTAACATCTATTGTAACTTGCCAACAATCTCAGGGTCAATATCATATTTAGAATCATTTGACCTACAACATCAATAAAAAAGAAGTAAAAAAAATAAGAACTTCTATAGCTAAACAAAATGATATAGAAAATAGACAGAAAATATAAATGAAAAACAACATATTAGTAATTGAGTTTAGATAAAGCAAATGACCTAAATGGTGCTATCCTATTGTTTACTTCGTTTTCTGTGTCATAGATATACAACTGATCAAACTTAGGTTTTTCACCGGGCATAGGCATTAAACTACCAATATAATGAACATTTTCTCCACTAATCTTGTAGACCATTGGAGCATGTCTATGACCTTTGTTTATAGATGAGTCTACCTTTCCAACAGAAGAAGTAAATGCAAACATTTGATTATATGCTCTGATATTATTTTGAAAATTCTTGTAATGCTTTGAACCATAATCATAAAGTAACTATTTTAGAACTTCAGAAGGCTCTATTAGAAAAGGCAATTGCAGTTTTCCTAAATTGCAGCATAGACTAAACTCTGAAATGATATAATTTCTATTTTTTTTATTTCTTTCATCATACCATATTAAAGCACCACACTCTTGACAAATTGAAATTGGATCACCGAAATCAAAATAATCTGCATTATATTACAAAATTTTTTCTTTAGAATATACAATACAAAAAGAAAAGAATATTTATAGGTAAAAAGTAACCTTTTATCTCCATATGTGAACTGAAAGTTATTTTCTTGGTGACCATTACCTATATCATATCAAATATAATATTTCTCAACTAAATAAATTTTACTTCAAAATGAAATAAATGTAAAAGTAATTGACAAAATGAATATATGTGGAACAATATAATAAAAATATAGCATAATAGTACCTTCTTGAAAATCAGTGTTACTTTCATATAAACCAATACTCAGAGAGTAAAATTTTTGAGAAGCTGCTTGCATATAAAATAGAAAAATTAAACACTAAACTAATCAAAGAATGGGTAACAGTACTAATAGCATAAAAAATTAATTTATCATAGCAAACTCACCAGAAATATCATCATAGTTGAAATCATAATCAACTTTAATAGAAACTAATCCATCTTCTAAAATATCAAATTCAGAATCTTGAGAAAATAACTTCATCCCATTGATCACATGTCGTCCAGAAGATAAATGACGACTTGGATGTGTCATAGATTTCTTTGTATTTGAATAATCTTGACCAGCAGCTACTCCATATTGAAATGCATTTGGATTAAAAAATATTTGTGTAAAAGACTCTAGTCTTTCAAGTTCATGAGTCAACATATGTGCTGGTACGTATGAAGTACTTGTAACAAACTCTCTATCCTTGCAGCTTTTTTTTGAATTTTCACCAATACCAATTAAAATCTTTTTCTTTTTTGACTCTTTATTAGTGATTTCAGCTAACACTTTTCTTTTTCCTAAATTTTTCATATTTCTTTCATCAATTTGAGAGTCACCAGTTCTTTTTTGTCGCCCTCTTTTTAGCAGTAATATTGATTTTCTTCTTAATCTAGCCTTTCCACACTCATCTTTAGTAGAATTCATTCTTTTCTTTCTAATAATAACGGCAAAAATTATAACAAAATAAACTAATAGGCTCAAATATCAAATACTAAATTATAATATAATAATTTAAAATAGAAAGCAATTTAAATTAAAGATGTCTAATAAAATTTATACAAACTAATGAATAAGTATTATTTAGATATGTATAAACAACTTATGTATAAATTCAAGTTAAATGCCATATGTGATTGAAATAAGAATGATAGCATGTATAATAGATTGAAATGAGGTTCATGTGATAATTAAAGTTTCAATTTATATCATGTAATGCAATACACCACAATGGTTAGGTCCACATAAAGTTCAATCTGAATTAATATCTTATAGTGTGCTTATAACAATATAAAATTAAAAGAACATCTCCAATCCATTATAGGAAAGTTTTTGTTGAGCAATCATGTTTGGTCTTCCAGCAAATTCACGATCATGATTTTTCAATGCTTTGGCCAACTTAGGGGATGAAATAATAATTGCTGGCCTTAGACCTAATTAAATGGAGAATATAAGGTCATATTTCTTTGAGAATTGGAATAGCTAAAGATAAAGGGAAGAAGTATCTAATTGGTGAAGATTTCCAATTATTGGAAGGCCTCTAGGACCTGGTGGAAAGACTTTGTTCTTGTTAAGTGTTCTTTATTTTTGAAAGAAGAAGAAAAATAAGGATAAAGGAAGAGTAAGGAATAGAAGATAAGTGGTGGCACCATTCTGGCCATGACTAATTATGGTAGGCTTAGCAATTCAACAAAGATGTAACGTGCAAGAAAAAGGAAGTGATGCAATTCACCGAGTATTAAGTTCTGCTACCTAATATTTTTAATACAAAGCAATTCATCAAACATGTAATGTGCAAGGAAGCAATGCTATAAAAAAATCAGCAACTAAGTTTAGGCCTTCCAATTCATCAAACATGTAATGTGTAAGAGAAAGGAAAAGATGCAATTCACTAATTATTAAGTTCCGCTACCTAATATTTATAATACAAAGCAATTCATCAAACATGTAATGTGCAAGGAAGTAATGCTTCAAAAAAAATCAGCAACTAAATTTAGGCCTAGAAATTCAACAAACATGTAATGTGCAAGAAAAAGGGAGTAAAGTAATTCACCAATTATTAAGTTTAAATTCATCAAACATGTACTATGCAGTGAAAGAAAGTAAAGCAATTGACCAATCTCTTGCTTGAATATAAGCATAGAGTTATGAACAAACCCACTCTCCAATCATACTAGGATCAAGGTAAGAGTAAAAAGGATTACACAGTTGCTCACATGAAACTAAAGTAGCTGATGCAATAGTAAGGTGGTGAACTGAATCGTCATTAGTGGTAGAGAGCAGATGATTGAGCGACTCAGTTGGTGGTAGGGGGCGTCGTTGTGATGGAAATCGAGAAATAAGACCCAGTGAAGTGACTCGTGAGGCAGCGTTCTCTGAAGGTTGCAGAAGCCGTTGGAAATTAAGGTTCAGGCGGAACAGCACATAGGAACTTCGAAGGTGAAAGAGAGTTAAAATTGGAAGAAGCTTTCTGTTAACTTAATCTCAATCTGCAATTGGGGATTGTAATTGAAGTAAAGAAATGGGAACAGAAAACTTGCAATTGGAGTTAAAAGGCAGAAAATATTTTTAATTTAGGTACAACGAGGAGATTCCACGTGGCACTCTTTTGGCTTCAAAGTTAGATATATATAAAGATGTACTATACAGCGAAAGAAAGTAAAGCAATTGACCAATCTCTTGCTTGAATATAAGCATAGAATTACGAACAAACCCACTCTACAATCATATTAAGATCAAGGTAAGAGTGAAAAGGATTACATAGTTGCTCACGTGAAACTGAAGTAGCAGATGTAGTGGTAAGGTGGTGAATTGAATTGTCAACCGTGGTAGAGAGCAGATGATTGAGCGACTCAGTTGGTGGTAGAGGGCGTCGTTGCGATAGAAATCGAAGAAGAAGACCCAGTGAAGTGACTGGTGAGGCAGTGTTCTCTGAAGGTTGCGGAAGTTGTTGGAAACGAAGATTCAGGTAGAACCGCAGAAGAACTTCGAAGGCCAAAGAGGGTTAAATTTGGAAGAAGCGTTTTGTTAAGTTCTTAATCTCAATCTACAATTGGGGATTGTAATTGGAGTAAAGAAGCGGGAAACATTTCTCAGGAAACTTGCAATTGGAGAAAAAAGGCGGGAAACATTACTAATTTAGGTACAATGACGATATGCCATGTGACAATTTTTTACTTCAAAGTTAGATATATAAAGATGTACTATGCAGTGAAAGAAAGTAAAGCAATTGACCAATCTCTTGCTTGAATATAAGCATAGAATTATGAACAAACCCACTCTCCAATCATATTAGGATCAAGGTAAGAGTAAAAAAAATTACACAGTTTCTCACATGAAACTGAAGTAGATGATGCAGTGGTAAGGTGGTGAATTGAATCGTCAACAGTGGTAGAGAGCAGATGATTGAGCGACTCAGTTGGTGGTAGAGGGCGTCGTTGCGATGGAAAATGAAGAAGAAGACCCAGTGAAGTGACTCGTGAGGCAGCATTTTCTGAAGGTTCCGGAAGCTGTTGGAAACGATGGTTCAGGCAGAACAGCACATAGGTACTTCGAAGGTGAAATAGGGTTAAAATTGGAAGAAGATTTTTGTTAAGCACTTAATCTCAATCTGCAATTGGGGATTGTAATTGGAGTAAAGAAGCAGGAAATATTTCTCAGGAAACTTGCAATTGGAGTAAAAAGGTGGGAAACATTTCTAATTTAGGTACCATGAGGAGATGCCATGCGGCAATTTTTGGCTTCAAAGTTAGATATATATAAACATGTACTATGCAGTGAAAGAAAGTAAAGCAATTGACCAATCACTTGCTTGAATATATGCATAGAAATATGAACAAAACCCACTCTCCAATCATCTTAGGATCAAGGTCAGAGTGAAAAGGATTACACAGTTCGTCACATGAAACTGAAGTAGATGATGCAGTGGTAAAGTAGTGAATTTAATCGTCAATAGTGGTAGAGAAAAGATGATTGAGCGACTCAGTTGGTGGTAGAAGTAGTTGCGATGGAAATTGAAGAAGAAGACCCAGTGAAGTGACTCGTGAGGCAGCGTTCTCTGAAGGTTGCCGAAGCTGTTGAAAAGGAAGGTTCAGGTGTAACAGTACATAGATACTTCGAAGGTGAAAAAGGGTTAAAATTGGAAGAAGCTTTTTGTTAAGCACTTAATCTCAATCTGCAATTGGAGAGTGTAATTGGAGTAAAGAAGCGGGAAACATTTCTCAGGAAACTTGCAATTGGAGTAAAAAGGTGGGAAACATTTCTAATTTAGGTACAATGAGGAGATGCCATGTGGTAATTTTTGACTTCAAAATTAGATATATATAAACATAAACATATAAACATGTACTATGCAGTAAAAGAAAGTAAAGCAATTGGCCAATCTCTTGCTTGAATATATGCATAGAAATATGAACAAAACCCACCTCCAATCATATTAGGATCAAGGTCAGAGTGAAATGAATTACACAGTTGGTCACATGAAACTGAAGTAACTGATGCAGTAGTAAGGTGGTGAATTGAATCGTCAACAGTGGTAGAGAGCAGATGATTGAGCGACTCAGTTGGTGGTAGAGGGCGTCGTTGCGATGGAAATCGAAGAAGAAGACCCAGTGAAGTGACTCGTGAGGCAGCGTTCTCTGAAGGTTGCAGAAGCGGTTGGAAACGAAGGTTTAGGCGGAATAGCGCATAGGTACTTCAAAGGTGAAAGAGGGTTATAATTGGAAGAAGCTTTTTGTTAAGCACCTAATCTCAATCTTCAATTGGGGATTGTAATTGGAGTAAAGAAGCGGGAAATATTTCTCAGGAAACTTGCAATTGGAGTAAAAAGGAGGGACATATTTCAAATTTAGGTACAAGGAGGAGATTCCATATGACAATTTTTTGCTTCTAAGTTAGATATATATAAACATGTACTGTGCAGCGAAAGAAAGTAAAGCAATTTACCAATCTCTTGCTTGAATAAAAGCATAGAATTATGAACAAACCCACTCTCCAATCATATTAGGATCACGGTAAGTGTAAAAAGGATTACACAGTTGCTCGCATAAAACTGAAGTAGCTGATGCAGTGGTAAGGTGGTGAATGAAATCGTCAACAGTGGTAGAGAGCAGATGATTGAGCGACTCAGTTTGTGGTAGAGGGCGTCGATGAGATAGAAATCGAAGAAGAAGACCCAGTGAAGTGACTGGTGAGGCAGCGTTCTCTGAATGTTGCGGAAGCCGTTGGAAATGAATGTTCAGGCGGAACAGCGTATAAGATCTTCGAAGGTGAAAGAGGGTTAAAATTGGAAGAAGCTTTTTGTTAACTTAATCTCAATCTGCAATTGGGGATTGTAATTGGAGTAAAGAAGCAGGAAACATTTCTAGGAAATATTTCTAATTTAGGTACAATGAGGAGATGCCATGTGGCAATCTTTTGGCTTCAAAGTTAGATATATATAAACATGTACTATGCAGCGAAAGAAATTAAAGCAATTTACCAATCTCTTGCTTGACTATAAGCATAGAATTATGAACAAACCCACTCTCCAATTATATTAGGATCAAGGTAAGAGTAAAAAGGATTACACAGTTGCTCACATAAAACTGAAGTAGCAGATGCAGTGGTAAGGTGGTGAATTGAATCGTCAATAGTGGTAGAGAGCAGATGATTGAGCGACTCAGTTGATGGTAGAGGGTGTCGTTGCGATAGAAATCAAAGAAGAAGACCCAGTGAAGTTACTGGTGAGGTAGCGGTCTCTGAAGATTGCGGAAGCTGTTGGAAACGAAGGTTCAGGTGGAACAGCGCAGAGGAACTTCGAAAGTGAAAGAGGGTTAAAATTGGATGAAGTTTTCTGTTAAGCACTTAATCTCAATCTGTAATTAGGGATTGCAATTAGAGTAAAGAAGCGAGAAACATTTATCAAGAAACTTGCAATTGGAGTAAAAAGGCGTGAAACATTTCTAATTTAGGTACAATGAAGAGATGCCATG
>NC_029788.2:26688627-26695053 GCF_000816755.2 Arachis ipaensis
ATGTAGTATGCAGTGAAAGAAAGTAAAGCAATTGACCAATCTCTTTCTTGAATATAAGCATTGAATTATGAATAAACCCACTCTCCCATCATATTAAGATCAAGGTAAAAATGAAAATGATTACACAGTTGCTCACATGAAACTGAAGTAGCTGATGCAGTAGTAAAGTGGTGAATTGAATCGTCAACAGTGGTAGAGAGTAGATGATTGAGCGACTCAGTTGGTGGTAGAGGACGTCGTTGCAATGGAAATTGAAGAAGAAGACCCTGTGAAGTGACTGGTAACGCAGCGTTCTCTGAAAGTTACAGAAGCTGTTGGAAACTAAGGTTCAGGCGGAACAGCGCAGAGGAACTTCGAAGGTGAAATAGGGTTAAAATTGGAAGAAGCTTTTTGTTAAGCCCTTAATCTCAATCTACAATTGGGGATTGTAATTGGAGTAAAGAAGCGGGAAACATTTCTCAGGAAACTTGCAATTGTAGAAAAAAAAAGGCGGGAAACATTTCTAATTTAGGTACAATGAGGATATGCCATGCGACAATTTTTTACTTCAAAGTTACATAGATATAAACATGTACTATGCAGTGAAAGAAAGTAAAGCAATTGACCAATCTCTTAGCTTGAATATAAGCATAGAATTATTAACAAACTCACTCTCCAATCATATTAGGACCAAGGTAAGAGTAAAAAGGATTACACAGTTACTCACATAAAACTGAAGTAGCTGATTTAGTGGTAAGGTGGTGAATTGAATCGTCAATAGTGGTAGAGAGCAGATGATTGAGCGACTCAGTTGGTGGTAGAGGGTGTCGTTGCGATGAAAATCGAAGAAGAAGACCCAGTGAAGTGACTCCTGAGGCAGCATTCTCTGAAGGTTGCGGAAGCTGTTGGAAACGAAGGATCAGGCGTAACAGCGCATAGGAAATTCGAAGGTGAAAGAGGGTTAAAATTGGAAGAAGCTTTCTGCTAAGCACTTAATCTCGATCTGCAATTGGGGAGTGTAATTGGAGTAAGGAAGCGGGAAACATTTCTCAGGAAACTTGCAATTGGAGTAAAAATGCCGGAAATATTTCTAATTTAGGTACAACGAGGAGATGTCATGTAGCAATTTTTGGCTTCAAAGTTAGATATATATAAAAATGTACTATGCAGTGAAAGAAATTAAAGCAACTTACCAATCGCTTGCTTGAATATAAGCATATACTTATGAACAAACCCACTCTCCAATCATATTAGAATCAAGGTAAGAGTAAAAAAGATTACACAGTTGCTCACATGAAACTGAAGTAGCTAATGCAGTGGTAAGGTGGTAAATTGAATCATCAAACAGTGGTAGAGAGAAGATGATTGAGCGACTCAGTTGGTGGTAGAAGGCGTCGTTGCGATGGAAATTGAAGAAGAAGACCCTGTGAAGTGACTGGTAACGCAGCGTTCTCTGAAAGTTACAGAAGCGGTTGGAAACTAAGGTTCAGGCGGAACAGCGCAGAGGAACTTCGAAGGTGAAAGAGGGTTAAAATTGGAAGAAGCTTTTTGTTAAGCCCTTAATCTCAATCTACAATTGGGGATTGTAATTGGAGTAAAGAAGCGGGAAACATTTCTCAGGAAACTTGCAATTGTAGAAAAAAAAGGCGGGAAACATTTCTAATTTAGGTACAATGAGGATATGCCATGCGACAATTTTTTACTTCAAAGTTACATAGATATAAACATGTACTATGCAGTGAAAGAAAGTAAAGCAATTGACCAATCTCTTGCTTGAATATAAGCATAGAATTATTAACAAACTCACTTTACAATCATATTAGGATCAAGGTAAGAGTAAAAAGGATTACACAGTTACTCACATAAAATTGAAGTAGCTGATTTAGTGGTAACGTGGTGAATTGAATCGTCAATAGTGGTAGAGAGCAGATGATTGAGCGACTCAGTTGGTGGTAGAGGGTGTTGTTGCGATGAAAATCGAAGAAGAAGACTCAGTGAAGTGACTCCTGAGGCAGCATTCTCTGAAGGTTGCGAAAGCTGTTGGAAACGAAGGATCAGGCGTAACAGCGCATAGGAAATTTGAAGGTGAAAGAGGGTTAAAATTGGAAGAAGCTTTCTGCTAAGCACTTAATCTCGATCTGCAATTGGGGAGTGTAATTGGAGTAAGGAAGCGGGAAACATTTCTAAGGAAACTTGCAATTGGAGTAAAAATGCCGGAAACATTTCTAATTTAGGTACAACGAGGAGATGTCATGTAGCAATTTTTGGCTTCAAAGTTAGATATATATAAAAATGTACTATGCAGTGAAAGAAATTAAAGCAATTTACCAATCGCTTGCTTGAATATAAGCATATACTTATGAACAAACCCACTCTCCAATCATATTAGAATCAAGGTAAGAGTAAAAAAGATTACACAATTGCTCACATGAAACTGAAGTAGCTAATGTAGTAGTAAGGTGGTAAATTGAATCGTCAACAGTGGTAGAGAGAAGATGATTGAGCGACTCAGTTGGTGGTAGAAGGCGTCGTTGCGATGGAAATTGAAGAAGAAGACCCAGTGAAGTGACTCCTGAGCCAGCGTTCTCTGAAGGTTGCTGAAGCGGTTGGAAAGGAAGGTTCAGGCGTAACAGTGCATAGGTACTTCGAAGGTGAAAGAGGGTTAAAATTGGAAGATGCTTTTTGTTAAGCACTTAATCTCAATCTGCAATTGGGGATTGTAATTGGAGTAAAGAAGCGGAAAACATTTCTCAGGAAACTTGCAATTGGACTAAAAAGGTGGGAAACATTTCTAATTTAGGTACAATTAGGAGATGTCATGTGGTAATTTTTGGCTTTAAAGTTAGATATATATAAACATGTACTATGCAGTGAAAGAAAGTAAAGCAATTGACCAATCTCTTATAAGCATAGAAATATGAACAAAATCCACTCTCCAATCATATTAAGATCAAGGCAAGAGTGAAAAGGATTACACAGTTGGTCACATGAAACTGAAGTAGCTGATGCACTGGTAAGGTGGTGAATTGAATCGTCAACAGTGGTAGAGAGTAGATGATTGAGCGACTCAGTTGGTGGTAGAGGGCGTCGTTGCGATGAAAATTGAAGAAGAAGACCCAATGAAGTGACTCGAGAGGCAGCGTTCTCTGAAGGTTGCGGAAGCTGTTGGAAACGAAGATTCAGGTGGAACAGCGCATAGGTACTTCGAAGGTGAAAGAAGGTTAAAATTGGAAGAAGCTTTTTGTTAAGCACTTAATCTCAATCTACAATTCGGGATTGTAATTGGAGCAAAGAAGCGGGAAACGTTTCTCAGTAAACTTGCAATTGGAGAAAAAAGGCGGGAAACATTTCTAATTTAGGTACAATGAGGATATGCTATGTGACAATTTTTGACTTCAAAGTTAGATATATATAAACTTGTACTATGCAGTGAAAGAAAGTAAAGCAATTGATCAATCTCTTTCTTGATTATAAGCATAGAATTATGAACAAACACACTCTCCAATCATATTAAGATCAAGGTAAGAGTGAAAAGGATTACACAGTTGCTCACATGAAACTGAAGTAGCTGATGCAGTGGTAAGGTGGTGAATTGAATCGTCAACAGTGGTAGAGAGCAGATGATTGAGCGACTCAGTTGGTGGTAGAGGGTGTCTATGCGATGGAAATCGAGGAAGAAGACCCTATGAAGTGACTGGTGAGGCAGCGTTCTTTGAAAGTTGCGGAAGCTGTTGGAAACTAAGGTTCAAGCGGAACAGCGCAGAGGAATTTCGAAAGTGAAAGAGGGTTAAAATTGGAAGAAGATTTTTGTTAAGCACTTAATTTCAATCTACAATTGGGAATTGTAATTGGAGTAAAGAAGCGGAAACATTTCTCAGGAAACTTGCAATTGTAGAAAAAAGATGGGAAACATTTCTAATTTAGGTACAATGAGGATATGCTATGTGACAATTTTTTACTTCAAAGTTAGATAGATATAAACATGTACTATGCAGTGAAAGAATATAAAGCAATTGACCAATCTCTTGTTTGAATATAAGCATAGAATTAATAACAAACCCACTCTCCAATCTTATTAGGATCAAGGTAAGAGTAAAAAGGATTACACAGTTGCTCACATCAAACTGAAGTAGCTGATTCAGTGGTAAGGTGTTGTGTTGGGAATAAGTAGTATGACCACAATCCAATCAATTACGTGTCAAATAATTTGTTATTGTTATTATATTAAAATATTAATATAATAACATTTAAATACTTGTAGAATTAATAATTAGTCAATAAGGAATCCGTCAACTCTCGGTAAAGAGTTTGAGCTCTATGATTATAATGACTGAGATAAATAAAACCTTGGCCATGGGGATTGAATATGAATGAAGAAATGAGTTTCTTAGGTCATTCACAGTTCATTATAATAATGTTAACAAGTTAGAGTTTGACAATTAAACCATACTCTAAAGGTTAACCAAGAGTTGGAAAGATGGAAGGAATTATACTTTGTTCTTCTGAGGTTCTTAGTAAAAATATATTACTTCATACTATCGGGTCGTTGAGGAGTGTTGCTAGACGCCAACCTTAATTAGTAAATTTAGTATGACTAATTTACTACCCGCTTAGTATTGAACCTATGGGGTCACACACTAACGAGTGTTCTAATCTTTGCTGTAGAATTATTTAATTATTAATTTGATTTGATCAAATAAATAATTATATTAATTCAAATAGAATATTATTATATTTTTTGCTAGCACCAAGAATATAATAATAGTATGATAATTGAGAATATTATATGAGATTTGAGAATAATTAGTTATTCTATTTATAAACTTGAATTCTAAATTTGGATGAGATCCTAACTGATTCTGTTTCAAATTGAGTTATGATATGATTCATAAATGTGAAAGATTCAAGTTTAAAATAACAAGATATGATTTAAATTTGAATTGAGAATCAAATTTAAAATCAATAACAAATCTCATACTATATATATGTATGCCAAGAGTAGAGGAATGTGACAGAGAAGAGAATAACAAGAGTTTTATTCTTTTACCTCTACAAACATAAACGTATGTGAGCCTAATTCTTAGAGAAGAATTTTATGGCGTGCAAAAAGTTGCAAGAAGTTTCTCAATTTAGATAAGATATCCATTGGTCAAGGAGTTGACAGCAAAGATTGGTCTCGGTGTGGATACGCACAGTGCCTTCGTATCGAAGGAGAAAAGGATTTTTACTAGCGTACACATGTATTTAGATCTAATCTAAAATATATATTGTTTATTGGAATAAAGTTTAAGCACAAAATAGATCTTTAGGATTACTTTCTTTTCTTCCGCTGCGTGTTATGAATACATGGTAATCCTACATGTTGAATTGAATCGTCAATAGTGGTAGAGAGCAGATGATTGAGCGATTCAGTTGGTGGTAGAGGGTGTCGTTGCGATGAAAATCGAAGAAGACCCAGTGAAGTGACTCGTGAGGCAGCGTTCTTTGAAGGTTGCGGAAGCTGTTGGAAACGAAGGTTCAGGCGTAACAGCGCATAGGAACTTCGAAGGTGAAAGAGGATTAAAATTGGAAGAAGCTTTTTGTTAAGCACTTAATCTCAATCTGCAATTAGGGAGTGTAATTGGAGTAAAGAAGCAGAAAATATTTCTCAGGAAACTTGCAATTGGAGTAAAATGGCCGGAAACATTTCTAATTTAGGTACAACGAGGAGATGTCATGTAGCAATTTTTGGCTTCAAAGTTAGATATATATAAACATGTACTATGCAGTGAAAGAAAATAAAGCAATTTACCAATCTCTTACTTGAATATAAGCATAGAATTATTAACAAACCCACTCTCCAATCATATTAGGATCAAGGTAAGAGTAAAAAGAATTACACAGTTGCTCATATAAAACTGAAGTAGCTGATGCAGTGGTAAGATGGTGAATTGAATGTCAACAGTGGCAAAGAGCAGATGCTTGAGCGACTCAGTTGGTGGTTGAGGGTGTCGTTGCAATGAAAATTGAAGAAGAAGACCAAGTGAAGTGAGTCGTGAGGCAGCGTTCTCTGAAGGTTACGGAGGCCGTTGAAAACGAAGGTTCAGGCGGAACAGCGCATAGGAACTTTGAAGGTGAAAGAGGGTTAAAATTGGAAGAAACTTTCTGTTAAGCACTAAATCTCAATCTGCAATTGGGGAGTGTAATTGGAGTAAAGAAGCGGGAAATATTTCTCAAGAAACTTGCAATTGAAGTAAAAAGGCGGGAAACATTTTTAATTTAGGTACAATGAGGAGATACCATGTGGCAATATATATAATGAATAATAGATTTTTGGATGTAAAAGATATTATTTATAATTTTTTTGCCATAATAATAATCTTAATCATAATCACTAGCAATATTAACATATGAATAAAAAAAATCATGATTAACTACTACAAAATATAACTTATTTTTTATTTTAGA
>NC_029788.2:26695080-26696675 GCF_000816755.2 Arachis ipaensis
AAGAACAATTTCAATTAAATTAAAATAAAAAAATAAAAACAAATATTTATTCAACCTCTCACTTACACACTCACAATTCACAAAGCTTCACTCTCTCTTTTGTTCAACATCAAAATGTAACTTCAGCAACGATATAAAGGAAAAAAGCATTCAAATGAAGGACATGTATCTCACATGCATTTACTTTTTGAGTGGTGCGCTTGCAAAAATACATGTTACGCCTTATTTTCACACCTGCCAAATAAAGTTTATAATTTTTTTTGGTTAAACAAGACACATTTCGAACATGCAATCACTCACATACCAAGTGCAACTCGTTTGGGTGTTGTAGCTGTTTACTTTATTATTTAATTAATAATTAAATAAATTATTTTTATAAAAATTTATTTTTTGTATTATATTAGAGAAGAGATCAATATAGCAGTTTAAAAAATAAATTGTATAAATATTTAAGAGATAAATATGAAATACATACCTAAGTAATGTTTAGTTTGGTTATTAAATTTTTTTATTAAAACAAATCTTTATTTAATTACACGATAGAACATATATTCATATGTAAAATATAATATAATAACTCTATTTAGAGTACTTAAAAGTATAATTAAAATCAGAAAAAACATATTTTTTATCATACATAAATTATTTTTTAAAAAAATAAATTGTTAAAATTAATAACACAAGTTTAAAATAATAAAATCTAACTTTTTTACAAGTATTTTTTATAGTATTTTTATTCTTTTAATTTTTAATTTATTCGTACTTTATTATTTAATTATATTTTACATATAAATATATGTTCTATCACGTAATTAAATAAAGATATATTTTTTTAATAAAAAAATTTAATAACCAAATTAACTATTAATTATGTGGGTAAGAAATGATCCATGGCAAAAAGAGGCGCTGGCTATACTGGGAAGAGAGGTTGTGTGGGAGAGCAGTAGATGGCGATGACGTTGGCACTCCAACTATGGTTAAGATAAGGACCAATTACAATGTGACACATAATGAACATGTTATTTTAGAGGGGGTTGGGTAGCATTCCCCATATTTTAGATACATATATAAAAAGACACATCTAGAAAATATATCTATAAAGACACTTTTATTAAACACAACCATAAAAAAGACATTTTTATTAGACACATCCACGAAGACACTTCCATAAAACACAATTATAAATAAGAGTTGGCAGAAGTTGGCAGATATGCTGTTGGTAATACAATATTATTAAGTAATACCATTTTATTCTCCATTTTAAAATTAATTTACGAAGTTATACGTACATCCCAAAACAAATTAAAAAATGTTATTTAACTATTTTCTTTATTTAATACTAAATTTCACAATACTCATTATTCACATGCCACCACATCACGAAATTAAGAAATTTGAGCTTATGGTTAAACCACCAAATGAATTATGCCGTGATAAAATTAGGTGTTAAATAGCATTATGAAATTTCCACTTAGTTGAACCAAAAAGAAAAACACTACACCTCAGTTATAGCGATAGAGACCATTAAGTTATAAAGACATTGACACTTATCATTATTACACTTATTAAGGATATAAATATAAAACTTTTTGTAA
>NC_029788.2:26696691-26699392 GCF_000816755.2 Arachis ipaensis
TGTAAATTCATTTTTATTCCAAAAATAATATTAGAATCATAATTTTTTTTTATAAAATAAAACATTTGGTATTATGTACTTCAACTTTAAAGTTAATAGGGTGTTCAAAAAATGACATAATAAAATTAAAACTGTCTTCTATTTTTTTTATCAATTAAACAATTATTAGCACATATTATAACATAAACTTTATTTGATGATTTTATTCACTTCAAATTTTATTTAATAGGATGTGTAAAACATTAAAAAATGACATTAAAACTTTTAGTCTTATTATTTTATCACTTACACAATTATCAGCATAGATATATAACACTTTTGGATGTAGGGTGTTCGCGGTGCAGTTTAGTTCGGTTTTAAGAGAAAAAGTCATCAGATTCGAACGTTTAATTTATGTGCGGTGCGGTTTGGATTGGATGAATTTTTTTTTGGAAATCCGATCCGATCCGATCCGATTACAAGCGGTTTGGATCGATTTGGATTTGCGGTTTTTTAAATAAAAAAATTAAATACATATAACAAGTCTCAACATCAAATTTTAAATAACCAACAATGACATAACAAGTCTTAACAAATATCTTAAAAAGCCAACGATAACATAACAATAGAAATGAAATTATAGGTTAGTTAAATAAATAAATAAATAATATTTTGAACATAAAATATTTATTAAATAATAATAATACATGAATAATAGAAAAATGTATAACAAATTGAACATATTATAAATATAATTGTAAATATAATAATAAAATAATAATATTATAGCACATTGTGCGGTTTGGATTGGATTGGATCGGTTATGAAAAATAGATTCGAAATCCGATCCAATCAAACGGTTTGCAAAAAATAGAATCCAATCAAATTTGAATTAGTGTGGTTTTAATCGGTTTTCGGTTTGGATTGGATTGGATGAACGGTTTAATTTGGATCGGTTTGGATTTGAACACCCCTATTTAGATGTGTCTATTTTATCAGTTATATAACTATTTATATCATTATTGAATTTAAGAATAAAAAGGTTAATATAAAAACTTTCAGTTACTACTACTAATATTATAAACCACTGAAACTAAATTAGATTTTTTTTGTCCTAGTATTTTATCAATTGCACAAGTATTAAAACGCATTATAATAATTTAAAACTTTTGGCTTTACTACTAATAATTTAAAATGAAAATAATTACGATAAAAAATGCACTGGTTGAATCCCTAGTTATATATAGCGTATATATTACATTATGAGTCTAATTAGATGAATGCATTGAGAATCTGAGTCCATTGAAGTAGAAATCAAGTTGTTATTGAACTTTGCCCAAAGGCAAAGGCAAAGGTAAAGTTCATAGTCACACATAGACGACAAATTAGCAAGCTAGCGTTTCCAACACTTCAAACTAAAAAAATCAAGGCCACTGTAATGTGAGTCAACACTCAACACTACTGATCTCTAGTGTTTAAAGTCTTTATTGATCACCGTGTTGGTCAATAGCTAGACTTGTGTATTCTTTGAGTCAAATAACGAATGACATGTGCTACTGCTTCAATTTGCAATAGTTTGAATAGTACCATGTTAGTTCTCAAGTATGAACTAAAAACAATACAATTATCATATATATAATTAAGGATAAATTACTAAATTAGTTTTTTATGTTTGGGTATAATTTTGTTTTAGTTTTTAAAATTTAAAATGTCTTATTTGAATTCAAAAAAATTTTCATTTAGCTTTAATATAATTTCACCGTGAGGCCAAAGTTAAATAATTAAGGAAATGTGTTATATGACAACAAGAACAAAATCGATAATTTGGAGAATAAGTACAAATTCCAAAGGCACAAAATTAACTGGGATGCATCAATACATTTATTTATTATTTTTCTTACAATTTAAATAAAATATTTTCTATAGAACTAAAGAGAATGATAAATAAATGTATTAATGTATCCACGGTTGATTTTGTACCTCTGAAGCTTGTACTTATTCTCCAGATTATCGACCTTATTCTTGTATTGTTGTCATGTAGGATATTTCATTAATTATTTAATTTTGACCTCACGGCGGGACTACATTAAAACTAAATGAAATTTTTTTGAAAATTCAAATAAAACACTTTAAATCTTAAAGATCAAAACAGGATTATTATGTCCAAAGGTAAGAGACTAATTTAGTAATTTATCCTATAATTAAAAACTTTACCGACTAGGATGATTATCACGTATAAAATCAAATAACAATAATGATTTTCTTGTATAAATTATTTAAAAAGTTTTTATTAATAAAGCAAATAATTTGACGTTTTCAATACTTGACTCTAGCATTTACTTACTATTAATTTTAATGGTATAATTTTTGGTAAAAATGGTAAATTCTTCTTTGATTGTTGACTGATTCAATGGTTCCACCTTTCATGAATCAGCAATCATCATCAACATCATAGAAATTGAAATATTGACAAGGACCAAACTAGTCACTGACCCGATTCTCACGGTTGGGTTAGAGTTTAGAAACTTTAGAAAACTTTGGTACTTGAAAATGAAAAGGAATATTTATTAGGCGAGAATTTTGGTCACTACACTATAGTATGTAGAAATTTCTCATCACAAAAACAAACCCTCTTATAAGTACCCTTTTGTTGTATCTAACTACACCAAACATCTTAGATACTTATCCAGCTTAGAAATAATTCAAACCCCAATTCAATATT
>NC_029788.2:26699865-26703109 GCF_000816755.2 Arachis ipaensis
TTATATATATATATATATATATATATATATATATATACACTATATAGTTGATTCAAATTCAAGCAAAGTCTAAACTATGGGAGGGTGTTTTTCTTCAAGATCATGCTCAAAACTGAGCAGTGTCCGTTTGGTTCATCTAAGTGGATATGTTGAAGATTTTGAGGAACCAATTTCAGTGAGCCAAGTCATTGGTAACCCTCCAAAGCATTTTGTATGCACTTCAATTCAGCTTCTTTCATCTTCCTCAAAGCCATTGAAGGGTGACACACAGCTCCAACCTGGCCATGTCTACTTCATTCTTCCATACTCAATTCTCCAATCTGAGGCTTCCCCTGTTGACTTGGCTTCTCTTGCAAAGAGGCTCAATTCAATAGCAAAAACAAGGTGTGAAGAGAAGAAGAATTATAATAAGAAGAACAAGAACAAGAAGATGAAAAATAACACTCTCAATGGAAAAACTGGTACTACTAATAGTACTAGTGAATTTTCGAGCAGCGATGGCGAATTTAGTAGTGTTTGGAGTATGTCTTCGCCTTGTCGCAGCCCTGCAAGAATTGGTGTGGCTGAGCAAGTTGCTATGGCCATGGCATATGGAGGGAGGAGTCCTTGTAGATGGAAACCAATCTTGGACACTATCAGAGAGAAGTCATTTAATCGGCGAAGCGAATCGGAGTTATTGAATGAAGCTAAAGCTGATGATTGATAAGGCCTTTTGTGTTGGATTTTGTGGTATGATCAAGATGTGTTTTGTTTGTGAAATATTGTTTTATTTTTTCTGATCTTTTTGGTGTATCAGGGGAATGGACAGAACAGAACCATCATAATAGTCAAGAAATTTTGTGTCTGATTTTCTCCCATGATGTATCTATCAGTTCATAAAGACATAGTCCAAATGAAAAGCATTGAATTTTTATCTCAACTTCTGGTTTCTTAGTAAAATTAATGGATCAAACATATCAAGATCAATTCATGCTGCTGCAATCTGCAAGTTTCTTCTGATATGATTTGTTGGATATTTTGATCCCAAGATAGATGACAAAGTACAATTTACAATTGTTTTTTTTAACAACTAATATAATATTATTGTAGATCAAATGAATTCAAATAACAATTGAATTCAATATTTTGTTCTAGCAGCCATAGTTGTGTCTCAAACATAAACATAAGTGTTTCTTGCTGAGCAACAACTACATGGACATTGTTGCTCTTAGTCACAAGTAGAAGTAGATTGGTCTAACCAATGATGATGATTTTGACAATATTTTGTAAAATAAGTACTAGTAATGTGTACCAATGCAGAACTTCTAATATAACAAATTAAGTTGTATTATTTGTAATATAAAATATGAAACACCGCGCTAACTCATTCTTGGATAGGATATAGACCCAATTTAAATGAATCGACACAGTATTTCACACCTTATATGTATACATAACATTTTTTTCGTAAAAGAAAATTCCTAGGAGACTATAGGGGAGGGTGGGACCAATTTTTGAACAGGAAAACAGTCCCAGTCCCCTTCTTTGGTGTGAGACAAAGAAAAATGTTTAGGGACCCAAGTTTCCCCTTTTGAGGCTCTCTCTCTTAAGATCTCCCTTTGCCTTTCCTCCACAAATTTCTTTGCTTTTACTGCTTTCTCCCACTCTTTGTTCATGATGGCTTGGTTTACTTGGCCCCAAACAATAGCTGATTCAGTTGGCCACACACTCTGATCAAAGTATATGAGAATCACAGGTTAGAAGAGAAATATGCACAATAAGTTTCATATCTTATTGGTTATGGAACATAATAAAAGCCCGTAAATGCTTGACACTAGAAACTGCAAGTGAATAATGGATTTTATCAGCCTTATTAAATTTTATTTAGGTTTAGCAAATTGATTGAGAATAATAAGAGTGACTTTTATGTCACAAACAGAATAAGTGATTTGCTAACTTTTACATGAAAAGAGTGGAAGTTAGCAATCTCATATAGTAAATAGATAATTACTATTACTACCTTTGAATCCTTAACAATTGGAGTCTGGAGCCCTGAAATGACTTCTCTTGCATCAAGTATCACTCTTTCTTCTCCATTAATTGTATTCTTCACTGCTACAGTGCTGCAGCATGTTAAGGTATTAGAAATTGCAACATCAAATTTTTACAAATGAACAATTGGTGGTCGTTGCTTTGAAGTTTGAAGTTTGAAGTTTGAAGTTCTAGTTTAGAATAGTATTCCCTCCACTCCATATTGATTAAAATTTTTCTAGTACTTTCATAAATCAATGTATTTGCATTGATTTATGAAAGTACCAGAAAAGGCAAAGTGACTAATTGATACTTCATAGTTCATACCTATCCCAATGACCATTAATTTCACATAGTATCTTCCTTGAAGATGAATCAATGATCTTGCCCTTAACTGCTCTTCGATTTCCCCGAAATCCAAGGAAAGATTGCATTGTGAAGCTTAACTCTGCAACAAGTCCTGTTTCAAGGCATTTGATATTGACATTGCCAACCCAATTGTTCCCAGGGACTGGAAGAAATCTGATTGAGAAGTCAGGAGAATTCATTTCATATGTCTCTCCATGATTGTGGAGCTTCAACCTCCTTTTTCCATGTATATGACCTTCCACTGTGGCACCTGCATATTTGGTTGTGATTGTTACAAATCAGCCACAGAAAACACTAACCAATATCACAATTCGAAATCAATAAACAAAGCAAGCAAAAATAAACAGAAAATCAATGCCAAAGCCACACAGAACTTTCATCAAACACCTGAAGTTCACCATTCATTGCAACACAAAACAAATAAAGATAATTTACCATAGAACTTTGCAATATGATACTGGCAACATATGATTTCAATGTTTTCCTTCTCATCTGTTGCATGGAGGGCAGTCACTGGAGGGTGGTGAGAAACCTGCAAACATGTCAACACATGAATGCATCAATCCTTGAAACAATGTTATCCATGAAAGATCAATGTCATAAAAATTGTATGTAAATATAATAAGAGCAATGCTAGGGGCCAGCAACATTTGTGCTGGTTACATGCTGGCCAAAATGCAATAAAATTGCTGACCCCCTAAACTTTTCCATATAATAATTTATTATCTTCTCTCCACTTCATTATCCCTGTAGTAATGTAATGACTTTGGGGTTGCTTTTGGTTTTGAAAACAAGACAAAACAAGATATTGAAAATAAGAAAACAAAAAAAAATTGAGTGTTTTTATTTATTTGTTTGGTGATAG
>NC_029788.2:26703312-26715837 GCF_000816755.2 Arachis ipaensis
AGTATTTATGTCTTTTTTGGTATGAAAAATATAAAATATACTAATTTAATACTCAAAATACAATATTTATATTTATATGTCGTCTGTTAAACATAATTTTATGTCTCTTTATTCATTTTTCGTGTTATATACTTATAAACAAACATAACCTAAAACAACTATCACTATAAAAACTAACTATTATAATAAACGAATTGAAAATCTTACAAGACTCTATTTTAGTGTTGACTCTTCAACATGCATGAGACTTTTTTCAGGTACACAGGTACACTATATAGAAGAGTATAGCCATTAACTTTGTGACCATAATAATTAATAACACAAGTGTACCTGCTCTAACAAGACATTAAGATTTCCTTTAGAAACATGGTGTGTTTCTCCAAGGATGGGGTTGTAGGGAACAACTCCAAAGATTGTAGGGCGTTTGGTAGATATATACCATGCCACAACAGAAGTGAGTCTATCAACAGGACTCTTCCCTTTGTTGCACTTGCTTAGCAAATCCGTGCTTGTGGAGTACACTTGTTCACCATAGATTTGGAGTGTTGACTTTGGCAAGTTAAATAGAGCTGGCAGCTGCATGCATGCATAGGACGAACTCAGAATGGAGTGTTCACCATAGATTCTAAAGTTAAACTTGAATTTGAAAGTGATTAATAAGATTAGTCACATACATTAAAATAATGTTCAAAATTCTGATTATACTAATTATATTTTTAAGATTGACAAAAATATCCCACATTAGTCAATAATAATGTGATGAATCACTTAACAAAAAAAGACTAATACAATTTTATGTAATTAATGTAATTAAAATTTCAAAACTTATTTTAGTGCATATAATTAATTTTAAAGTATTTTAGGACTTAATTCTAAAACTGATTTTGTGTTTTCTCAATTTATCTTCACTTTGTTTCAAGAAAAATACCATTGGACGAGACCCATCAAAATGCATAATTAATCTAAATTTGAATTTTATTTCCCTTAAATAGTAAAGATGAAAGAAAACTTGCCTGAAAGTGAGTAAGATCAGATCCTGGCCGCACATTCTTAAATAAACTTAATATTCGTTTCATAAGATTGGGAGCTTTATAAGCTGTCTCAGCATCTGATTCTTGTGCCAGTACTGAGAATGGCTTAGTCAGCACAATATTATTTGACGTGTCCTGCATCATAATACCCAAATAATAATAAAGAATAATTTTTTTTACAGAATAAAAAAGAATAATGTAACTTGGTTAAAATATTTTGTATGAGATCACCTCGTATAACTTTCTACCTATACTAAACATATTTTTGTTTGTTCAATTTGTAATTTTTTCTTAATTTTGAAACAGCTGTTGTAAAATTAACGAGGTTCTAAAAAATGGTTCACAAATAGAACAAATCAAACTAAAGAATAAAAGAGATTTATTAGTCCAACCGAGTTAATTAAATTATAATAAATAATAAAAAAATCTAAATCTGATGCCTCAACTCTGATATATCTCTAGCGTATAAAAAAGAATTTCAATCAACTTCTTATTTTCATCCACTGTTATATAAAAGAATATCAAATTTGATGAAACTTGTATGATGAATATTCTTTATTAAGCACTCATCATATTATCCATAAAAAATCAATAAGCCCGAAAATGAAATTAAAATTAGAGACTTGATTGAACTTTTTTAAGCTGTGGAAATCTAATTAGAAAAATTTGAACTAAAAGGACTAAATTAAAAATCTGAGTAAAATTATAGAGATGTATAGAATTATTAAACCATTTTAAATATATATTACTAGCTATAAGTAATAAAAAGTCACAAGCAAAAACGTTAAACAATTTAAGTACATGATAATGAATTTCTATATATAAATAATAAATCTACTACTGATGTCGATATATTTTATTGCAAATATAACCTTTTTTTTTTATAAAAATTAAGAATGAAATTGCCTTACTTCCTCTATTCTTTTCTCTCTCTCTCCCTCCTGCTCTACTATTCCTTCTCTACTTTGTGCTCTGTTATAAATTAGAAATTAAGAAGAACTAAGATTTCTTTATATAATAATACAAAAATGTAGAATTGAGAATGTATGTGGGCTAGGCGGGTAGGACTTAGGAGTGTGGTGGACAAACACACATAAAATGTTGACTGACTGGCCATTGAAGAGGCTCACCGACATACAAACCCTATCGACCCATGGGCCCCAAAAGACCCCACTTGGCACTCGCAACAACTCACTGCCACTAATTGCAGCTGCGCCACGAGTCACGACTAACAGTACTCGTCCTGCGGGGGACTCGTTAAATCTATGAAAAAAAAATTACTTGAAAATACTTTTATATAAATATATGTTTAATGGATTTTGTTTTTTTTTTTTAAGTTTTATCCAAAATTAAATTAATAATGTGTATAATATTTAAATTTATAATAGCTGATGCGACTGTTATAACTCGGTTAAAACGTTATAATTTGGCTATAAACACTATAGTTCGATTATGAAAATACCAAAACTTATAATAACGTTCTAAAACGTTATTATTCCTCATTTAACTGAGATTTTCGAAAATATAACTGATTACATCTCATTCCAAATATAAAAGGAAGGTAAAAAAATCATTTTGATATATTGTAATTTACAAAGCTTATTATTCACTTATTAACTTGAGTATCGGAGTGTCTTTTTCAGGTACCCACTGACAGTTCTTTCATTGCCGAAATATAACTCATCCTGACGAAAAAAACTTGCAGTTACTCATCAGCGGATGAGCTATACAGCGCCCAACCTCCACAAAAACAATTGGCGTCCACCATGGGTCCTAGAAACAAAAGCCCTTTTTTCTTTAGGTCCCAAAATTTCCAGATCTGCTTATGGCTGACCAACCTCCTCACACACCTTCCGAGCTTCTTCGGATGGTAATAGAGTTAAAACAGGCTAATCAGCACATAGAAAAGGAAAATCAAAGAATGACAAATCAGATAGCTGAGCTAACCAATGCTCGGATTGCTCATAATAATTATCACAATGAATGACAAGATGACGAGGAAGAAAACTCTGATCCAATACATGTCTCTGAAACTCAACAACTAGATGGAGATCAACAAAACAATGAAAGCAACGAATCGGACAAGCAGTTGGACCATTCACAGCCGAGGTCATGGAATTTTAAATTGCCCATGAACTTTACATTACCAATGACACTGACTCCCTATGATGGCATGGGGATCCAAAAAAAAAAACAAATAAAAAAATTCCGCTCCATGATGATAGTAAACGATGCTTCTGAGCCTATCTTATATCGTTGTTTTCCTACTTTTTTAGATGGTCTTGCACTTGATTGGTTTTCCTCTTTGCCTGCAAATTCTATCTCACGCTTTCAGGAGCTTGCTAAGTTATTTGAAAATCAGTTCGCTGCATCTTCCATATATTTTCATGACTCCGACTATTTGAAAGTAAGGGCAGCATGAAAGCTTAAGAGAGTATGTTACTCGCTTCACCAAAGTAGCAATGAGCATCCCAAACCTTCATCCAGAGGTATACCTACATGCTATTAAAAGCGGCCTTAGCCCAGGAAAATTCCAAGAGGATATCACAATAGCCAAATCTCGAACTTTAGCCGAGTTTCGAGAGAAAGCCAAGGGTCAAATGGAGATTGTGGAGCTGCACCAAGCTCGAAGATCAGAAAAAGATCAAACCAACAATGATGATGAAAAAAAATCGAGATAACAAAAGACCTTTTCGATTAACACCCCGTTATGATTCTTACACTCAATTCAACACCAAAATGGAGGAAATCATTAAGGAAATACTAAATTCAAAGCTAATCAAATCTCCTCGAAAAGCTAAAATCTATCAAGATCTGAAGAATGTAAACAAAATAAAGTATTGTGCTTTTCATCAGAAACACGGGCACACCACTGATGAGTGTGTCGTAGCCAAAGACTTGCTCGAGTACTTAGCTCGGCAAGGACATTTGGACAAATACATCGGCGGTCATATCCAAAAGCACACCATACATCCATTTGACTTATCTTCTGTAGGACAATCTTCTAGGGACAAGGACAAAGAAAACAATGCTTAACCCAATCAACCCTGAGGCGTGATCAATTGCATATCTGGGGGCTTTGCTGGTGGTGGAGTTTCAAGCTCGGCTTGTAAACGCACCTACCGAGCTATGCTCGCTATAGAGAGCACCATTAACAATCATCAACTTTGTCCAACTTACCTAAAATGACATTCCAACCGTTCGACTTCAATTCAACTGAGCTCAACTTAGATGACCCAGTTGTTATCTCTATTCAACTGGGAGATCTAATAGTTTGCAAAGTCTTGTTAGACTTCGGAAGCATCACCGATGTTATATTTTACTCCACATTTCAGAAAATGCAGTTGAGTGATAACATACTACAATCATCCATTGGAGACCTGATGGGGTTTTTAGGTGAATGAGTACCTGTGTTGGGATCAATGTGGTTACAGACCACACTTAGTGAGAGTCCTCTAACCAAAACTCAAGATGTTGAATACCTTGTGGTTGATTGTTTTAGTCCTTATAACCTAATCCTTGGCCGACCTTTTTTGAATAAGTTCGGTGCAATCGTCTCTATAATTCATCTCTGTGTTAAGTTTCATATACAGGACAACCTTGTTGCAACAATTCACAATGACCACCGTGAAGTTCAGCATTGCTATAACATCAGTCTTAAAATGCCTATATCTAACTGAACTATAGGCGCACAAATAAATGGTTTCCATCCACAGCCGAGTTAGACCCATGATCCGAGTTTCAAGAACGTCCCACCCCAACGGAGGAGTTACAAAAAATTCCTTTAACTAATTATCCAAACAAGTTCATTTTTGTAGGTTCAGCCATTCAGGAAGATGAGAAAGAGAAGCTTAGCCGATTTCTTCAACGAAATGCCGACCTCTTCGCTTGGACTCTCGCCAACATGTCCGATATTGATCTTTCTATAATATCTCATAAGCTGGCAATTAACTTATCAATCCGACCTATAGCACAGAAAAAGTGCAACCTCGGCTTGGAAAAGAAACAAGCATCATTGGAGGAGATCAAAAAGCTTATTGATGCCAATTTCATTCGACAAATCAGGTTCACAACATGGTTAGCTAATATTGTCATGGTAAAGAAACATAATGGTAAATGGCGCATGTGCGTCGACTTCACTGATTTAAACAAAGCATGTCCTAAAGATGCATACCCTTTACCATCCATTGATGCTTTAGTTGATAATTCATCTGACTTTGGCACTTTAAGTTTTATGGATGCATATTCTGGTTATAACCAGATCCTGATGCATCTATCAGACTAAGATAAAACTGCTTTCATAACTGAATATGATAATTTTTGCTATAACGTTATGCCTTTTGGCCTTAAGAATGCATGGGCTACTAACCAACAACTTATGAATAAAATGTTCGCTAAGTAAATTGGTCGAAACATGGAAGTCTATGTTAAAGACATGGTCGCAAAAACCAAAATCGGCAAGTCTCACGTAGACGACCTTGTGGAAATTTTCGCACAAGTAAAAAACAACAACATGAGATTAAACCCTGAGAAATGCGTCTTTGGTATCCAAGGAGGTAAATTCCTCGGCTTTTTGCTTAGGAGTCGAGGTATAGAGGCAAATCCTAAAAATGTTGAGCTGTTCTGGAATTGCAAAGTCCTCAAACAGTAAAGGAAGTCCAACGATTAACAGGAAGACTTGCTGGTTTATCAAAATTTTTACCTTGTTTAGCTTCCAAATCTTTTCTTTTTTCAATTACTCAAAAAGAAAAATAACTTTAAATGGGATGATGAATGTGAAACTACTTTTTCAAATCTAAAAACTATTCTTTTGAAACCTCCCATTTTGCAAAAATCTGAACTTGGAGAAGAGCTTTATCTTTATCTATCCATTACTGACTGAGCAATTAATTCTGTTCTTGTTACAGGAGGGGACAAGATGCAAAATCTTTTTTACTTCATTAACAAATCTCTGTAAAATGCCGAGCTTCGCTATCCAAAGATAAAAAAGCTTGCCCTTGCCTTAGTATTCTCAGCTAGGCGTCTCTGACCTTATTTCCAAAGTTATATCATCAACGTTCGAACTGAGCAACCACTACAACAAGTGCTGCCAAAACCAGAATTAGCTAAACGATTAATAAAATAGTCTATCAAACTATCCGAGTTTGCAGATATCAAGCCTGAGGATCCATCAAATCACAATACCTTGTCGAGTTTACTGCTCCCAACTCCAATGATATGCCAGTAGAATGGACATTATACGTCGATGGCGCCTCTAACTCTCAAGGGTCAGGAGCTGAAATTCTTCTTAAAGATGGTAATAGAATTGTTTTGGAACACTTTTTACACTTCTCCTTCAAGGCTAATAATAATCAGGCCCAATATGCAGCATTAATTACAGGTTTAAGGTTAGCCATTGAGTTAAATATTTCTGAAATAAAGGCACACTATGACTCTTTATTAATAGCACAACAGGTAAATCAATATTTTCAAGTCAAAGATCCTCTCTTAACAAAATACTTAGATGTTGTCAAATCGCTCATATCTTATTTTCAAAATTTGAAATTCATCATATTCCAAGGAAACAAAATCACCAAACTGACATTCTATCAAAGCTCACCAGTACACAATCACACACTGCCACTCTTTTGCAATCCACTCTGATTACACCAAGCATTCATTTCATTAATATTTGCAACATTAATAAAGATGATGGCTGGTGATGGCCTTATATCCAGTATCTGAAAACTAGAAACATTTTGCCTGAAACTAATAATATGAAGAAGTTCAGGAGACAAGTGATGAGCGGATATTTTATACGCTTTTTGGGGTTAATTTCATATAGTTTTTAGTATGTTTCAGTTAGTTTTTAGTTTATTTTCATTAGTTTCTAGAAAAAATTCATATTTCTGGATTTTACTATGAGTTTGTGTGTTTTTCTGTAATTTCAGGTATTTTCTGGCTGAAATTGAGGGAGCTGAGCAAAAATCTGATTCAGGCTGAAAAAGGACTGCTGATGTTGTTGGATCCTGACCTCTCTGCACTCGGAATAGAATTTCTGGAGCTACAAGAGTCCAATTGATGCGCTTCTAATTGCGTTGGAAAGTAGACATCCAGGGCTTTCCAGCAATATATAATAGTCCATACTTTGCTCAAGGATAGATGACGTAAAATGGCGTTCAACGCCAGTTCCATGTTGTAGTCTGGCGTCCAGCGCCAGAAACACGTTACAAGTTAGAGTTCAACGCCAGAAACAGGTTACAGCCTGGCGTTGAACGCCCAAAACAGCCCAAGCATGTGAGAAGCTTTAGTCTCAGCCCCAGCACACACCAAGTGGGCCCCAGAAGTGGATTTCTGCACTATCTATCATAGTTTACTCATTTTCTGTAAACCTAGGTTACTAGTTTAGTATTTAAACAACTTTTAGAGATTTATTTTGGATCTCATGACATTTTAGATCTGAACTGTGTACTCTTTGACGGTATGAACCTCTAAACTCCATTGTTGGGGGTGAGGAGCTCTGCTGTGTTTCAATGAATTAATGCAAGTATTTCTGTTTTCTATTCAAACACGTTTGTTTCTATCTAAGATGTTCATTCGCACTTCAATATGATGGATGTGATGATCCGTGACACTCATCACCATTCTCAAACTATAAACGCATGCCTGACAACCACCTCATTTCTACATTAGATTAATGAATATCTCTTAGATTCCTTAATCGGAATCTCCGTGGTATAAGCTAGAATCCATTGGCAGCATCCTTGAGAATCCGGAAAGTCTAAACCTTGTCTATGGTATTCCGAGTAGGATTCTGGGATTGGATGACTGTGACGAGCTTCAAACTCGCGAGTCCTGGGCGTAGTGACAGACGCAAAAGGATAGCAAATCCTATTCTGGTATGATCGAGAACCTACAGATGATTAGCCGTACAGTGACAGCGCACCTGGACCATTTTCACTGAGAGGAAGGATGGTAGCCATTGACAACGGTGATCCACCAACACACAGCTTGCCATAGGAGGAACGTGCGTGCGTGAACAAGAAGACAGAAGAAAGCAGAGATTCAGAAGACAAAGCATCTCCAGAACTCCAACATATTCTCCATTACTGTATAACAAGTATTATTTGTGTTCTGCCCTTTTACTTTTTACAATTCAAACTAAAAATTATTATTGATATTATATCCTGACTAAGAGTTACAAGATAACCATAGCTTGCTTCAAGCCAACAATCTCCGTGGGATCGATCCTTACTCACGTAAGGTATTACTTGGACGACCCAGTGCACTTGCTGGTTAGTTATGCGAATTTATGAAAAAATGTGATTTCCAATTTCGTGCACAAACAAGCTTTATTCTTTATATTGTTAAATGATAATTTATATAGGCGAGGATATACTCGTCCCCTATTAAAATGTCTAAACAGGTCGGAGGCCGATCTCGCCTTAGTCGAGGCCCATGAGGGAATATTTGGTATGCATGTAAGAGCACAGAGTCTATCCTTCAAAATTCTCCGTGCCATTCTTCTGGCCGAGGTTATAGAGAGACTGTCATCACCTGTACAAACTGTCAAAAATATGCTCCAATAATACATGTACCAGCTGAACTATTACATAACTCTGAAGTAAGTTGGCCCTTCTATCAATGGAGAATTGATATCCTTGGTCCACTCTCCATTGCACCAAGTCAGATAAAATTTTTAGTTGTAGTTATTGACTATTTTTCAAAATGGATTGAGGCACAATCATTAGCTAAAATCACATCACAGCAAATGATTTTCTTTGTTTGAAAACACATTATATGCAGATTTGGTATACCTTAACACATTATCATGGAATATGGTCATTAGTTTGTCGATTATAATTTCACATCGTTTTTACAGAACTTAAAAATTCAGCAACACTTCTCTTCAGTGGAACATCCACAGACTAACGGATTAGCTGAAGCTGCAAATAAAGTCGTCCTACATACTTTGCAAAAGAAGATAGATATTAAGTTTTTCTTGTCAACAAACTCACCAAACCCTATTATACACTCATTCTGAGGAGTTGTCTCTTTTAGACCTAAAATATGTTGTGGCTGTGAACACCAAAATAGGAAAAACTTCTCACCTAAATGTTCGTCCAAATAGAAGGAAAAATTCTCGTCGACCGACTTTACTTTCAAAAATATTTCCTGGAAATCTTTAACGGATGACTTATAGAGTTTGAAAACAGCAAAACTTGGAGCACTATTCAAATTAACCCAAACTTCCTTCCAAACCCCTTTAGTTTGAAACAAAGGAAAAAAAACTCAACAGAGGGCTTTATTTCCAAAAACTCCATCAAAATTTCAAAAGTTCTCAAAAGAACTCAACCATTTGGGTGAAGTTAAAAAGACACACAGTTTAGTTATTTCAACACATCACATTCAAAAACAGTAAATGGCAGTTTTACACGAGATTTTCAAGAACACAGCTATGCATGTAAAAATACTCAAAACTTATTTTTCCATGAAAAACACGATCAGCCCTGGCACATGGCAGCAACTCAACCTTCACTCTGAAATCTCTCTGAGCTATTTTTGAAATGTTAATCTCACCTACACTACCCGTATCCACAAAAAGAGAACCTCAAATTGTAACATCCTCGCTAACCCACTTGTAAGAGCCATCATCATCATCTTTCAATTTCTCCTTTCCTATTTTCTCACCAATAATTTTTTTGAAAGAAGAAGAAGAAGAAGAAGAAGAAGAAGAAGAAGAAGAAGAAGAAGAAGAAGAAGAAGAAGAAGAAGAAGAAATGGTAGAACAGAGAAACAAATAAAGCAAACTAACCTCTTATACTCATAGTTTTATGACTTCACAAACCGCTTCAAAGAAAGCAAAGTTGCCTTTATGAATCCCTTCAGGATTCCAATAATAACTCAAAATACCATATTTAATGAAACCATTCAGTTCCATAAAAAAATTCCTGACCGTTACTTCCCTTCCACATCAATGGACCAGATTGCATTGGAAAATGCAAACAGTACAATCAATGAAAGGACTACTACACTTTTTCATACACGTTAACTTCAATCATCTTCTATTTTCAAATTATTATATTTTAATAAAGTAAGTTGATTTGGAGGATCCATACCTATAACTCATATTGCCGAGTTATAACTCAAAAAGGTCAACCTGCTTTATCAAAATATCACCAGGCCAAGCTTGGGGCTAATATGTCACCATTATAACTCGGCTATAAACACTATAGTTTGGTTATGAAAATACCAAAATATATAATAACATTTTAAAACCTTATTATTCCTCATTTAAGTGAGATTTTTGGAAATATAACCGAATACATCTTATTCCAAATATAAAAGGAAGGTAAGAAAATTATTTTAATATATTATAATTTGTAAAGCTTATTATTTACTTACTAACTTGAGCGTCAGAGTGCCTTTTGCAAGTACCCACTCACTGTTCTCTCATTGCCGAAGTATAACTTATCTTGACAGAAAAGCTTGCAGTTACTCATCGTTAGACGAGCTATACAGCGGCCAATTTCTACAAGAACAATAGCTAATTATTTAAATTTGTGTCATTATAAAAAGAGAGTATTATCACCGAACTATAATCGAGCACTAAAAGTTGTTATATTATTTTGTTGAAAGTTTTTCTATTTTTATTTTATTTTAATTTGTATGTTGGAGATTTGTGTGTCTATTGATTATGTTGAATTTGTCTTTGAATTGTATTTTAATTTGATATATTTAGTTTAATTGTATTAGATTTTATTATAATTGTATTAGTTTTTCAAAAAAATATTAAAATTTAATATCCATAAACTCCCGCGAGTATCTGCCTCTCCCGTGAGAAAATAAATGGGACCCATGACAAAAATGAAGTGGGAACGGAAGTCGTTTTACTAAACAAAAATGGGAGGTGGGAGAGAGGTTTATACCTCATGGAGTCTATTGCCATCCGTATCCAGTCGTTGTCCAATCCAATTAATATCCTGTTTGTCGAGCGACCTTGATTAACTGATTGTCTACTGACCAACTCGGACTAACCGATTGAATTGCCTTCCAGTCCACCCTAACAGGCCTATTGCTAACCTATTTACCACAAGAATCCGATGGATCACCTAGGACTAAAGTCAATAATTGACCAATAGATCGATTGACTTCCAACCAACTCAACTGGTCAACCTTTTGTAGACTGATCAAGTACGAGCACGCTTTGCAATTATACGCGGTCTAGCATGCTTTTGGAAAAATAAGAAGCTTGCAAACATAATGAGAGCTTGTATTATGTTGCATAATATGATTGTTGAGGATGAAAGAGATACTTATGCAGAAAATTTTGCTCAAGGCTTAGAGTATGACAATGTCGAAAATGGCTTATCACAACTTCAATTGGGAGACGAAGATTTTGTACCGTACCATTAATTTCTCCAAAGAAATGCCCAACTTCGAAATAGGCAGTAGCATCAACAGTTGAAAGAATACTTAATTGAACACATATAACAATTTTACAGTACTTGTCATCAACTATAGAACTCCATTATGTTTTTCTTTATATTGCATAATTTTACAAATTAGTTTAATCTTAAATTATATATTGTGTATTATTATTATTATGTATGAAGTTATTAATTTTTTTTAATATTAATATTTTTTAATGATAAATTATTTTTAAATTTATAAATTTTAATAATATTATTGTAAAAAATAGTAACTATATTAATTTTAATTAATTAATTAAGTGGAACCACAATAGGGACTAAAGTTAGTTCTTCCTATTGGAGAAGAGAAAGATGCTTTGAGTTCCTATTTACTGTTTATGACGCAAAAGTTGATGTGGAGTTACTTTTTATGACAGGTGGGATATAAATAGGAATTGGGATGAGTTCCCTACTGGAGATGGTCTAAGTTATAACATATGTTTGGAAAGTTTGCCGAAAAAAGAAAAAAGAATTTACGGAAGGGCAGAATCACGTGCAAAGTGTAGCATCCTTCATCCTTCCTTTTTGCATATTGAATAGCGGTATTTTAAGAAAATGGATTTTCTCCATTTTTGTAAATGCTAAGATAAGGTGGAAACGAGGTGAAAATTTCCATCGATAATCTAACAAAAAAAATACTTTAAATACTTATTTACTATGTATAAGACAAAAATTAATATAAAATTACTTTTTTACAACTGAATCATAAATAAAAACTAAAATAAGTTCTCTATTAAAACTAGTCTAACCAACCATTAACTTTTTTCCGATAAACCAACCACTAATCTACCAACCGCTTATCAATTTATTCTTACAGACCTTCGAACGATTATTCGTCAAATTTTCCTTAATCAACCACCCATCGGTTTAACCCTGTTAACTGATCTAGTCCATCCTGACATGCCCAATCCTTTTTTTTCTTTTTTGAAAGTGATTTCTTGAGTTATAGATCTTTTTAGTATCAAACACACAGAATTGACACTTAAAAGTATGATAATACTATCTTTGTCTTTTTTCAATTTAACAAAAAGTTTAATTATTTA
>NC_029788.2:26715923-26747253 GCF_000816755.2 Arachis ipaensis
TTAAATATTAGTTAGTTACTTAGTCAAAAATCGCTTTTTATTTTTGTTATGGAGGTGGGATTGGGGTAGGACGGGGTTATGGAGCGTGTGTGAGCATTACCAGGTTATGGTGTCAGCTAACAACAAATCGGACGGTCCGAAAAGCATTGAATAAATCGGACCGTACGCATTGCATTTCAGTTCAAAAATATTTTATAATAATCAAATCGGATCCTCTGATTTAATTTTCGTATAATTAAAAAAAAAAAAATTAAAACACGGACGGTCCGATTTGCTGTCTCAAAAATTTAAATTTTTCCTCCTTGCAAATTGGACCGTCCGATTTGCAACTAATACTATACCACACAAACAATTCGGACCATCCGAATTGTGCCTTATTACCAGAGAGAAAAAGCTGCCCCACATTGTGGTGTAGCACAACCCTTCCCCATAACGTAGCATAACACGCTTAAAGGTTCCATAACCAAATTAATCAGTCGTAAAAAATAAAGGCTCAGAACCCACCACGTAGATGAAGCCAAAGCAGCACAGGTGTACATGACTACATGCAATGCATTAAAGCCGAGTTACGTTAATTAAAGTGTGGATAGAGACAATGCAGAAGAGGCATAAAATAAAATATATATAATATATAAAAAAATACTACAAAAAAAGAGTTTAAAATGGTATTGATATTTTGACAATTTTAAAGAACCATTTTGACCATTTTGTTCTTCTATACATACAGATACTATCTATATTAATTTATGCAAGAATTTCTTAGAAAAAAAAAATACACTCATTAAATGTATGAAAATGATAATTAAAAAAAAAACGAAATTATAAAAAAACTTTAAAAACTTTGAAAGCCAACATTCACAAAATAATATATACAAATTAAAATCTCGTACAAATTTCCTTAAAAAATAAAACCAGCATGAGCTTGAAAAGGACCATAAAAAGAAGACAAGAATTATTACAAAGAAGGTAACAGGCTAACAGCCATAATGATAGGCTTTATAGTGCACCTTCCTTATTTGTAGTGCGTTATTGCGGTTGACACAGTGACTCATTTGATGTATACTTAATATAATTGATAAAGTTTATACTGATTTTATTTGACAACCTATTATATTATAATGAATTGAAATTGGTATTTTATAGTGTTGGTTCCTTAGCATTAATCATTTTTAATAGGCAAAATTATTTTATTCTACATCATCATTCAAAATAACAGAAGAGAAAAGTTCAACCATGAAAATACTATGGTTATCCACTCAAGGATAATGTAGTTTCCATTTTTCTTGCTTACAAATTCGAATTAAGTAAGCTTGGTAGAGAACATGTATAAAAGATCCTCGGAGAACTACTGAAGACTTCTCTTAGGTTGTTTATTTTGTATAATTTATAAATAAATAAAAAATATACAAATCTCAACAAAGAAAAATAGAAAAGAAAAGAAAGATATCAGCAAGGTGATATGAACGCTGAACAAATAAAGCTAAAAGCAAAATAATCAAACAACCAAAAGCTATTAAGCTAACACACCACATGAATAAAGAAGAAGGTGAGTCGAATTAAAAAAAAAAATATTATGTATTAAACTTGACTTGGGAAAAAAAAAAAAAAATTGTTGGCTTTATATATGTATAGCTGGATGCACAAAATAGTGACCTAACTAATCTAGAAGAATCTAACAAAACTAACAAACTTGATTTAACATCTAACTTATCTACTAATTGTACACCTGGCATGATTTAGTAAGTAAATATCATCCTAATATTAAATTTTGACCATAATATTGTGTTATTTGTTCTAGGCACCATACATGAATGAAGTAGAAAGAATTCAAACTTAGAAGGCATAGAAAGAATAAGATATATCAGAAGAAGGTGCGTACCATAATAAGAAAATGGGATGAGAATTATTGAAGGTGAACAATGACCAAATTATATTAATTAGTGCTCTGATCTGTTCTCTGAAGAGTGTTAGAATATGGAAGCTATATATGTTTGATGGGTATAATAAATTGAACTATATATTATTGAAGGGAGTCTTTGCATGAGGCTTTGGATTCGGTGGGAAAAGAAATACATAGAGTTTGATAATGAACCTTTCTTTCTGTATGTTTGGCTGTGGTTAAATTCGTACAACATTTTCTACAAATTATCTTAAGAGAAATAACAATTCTATGTATCAACTTCCAAGTATTTTCACGCAATGATACAACGAATCAACAACTGAGCACCAAGAACTAACTCAATTTTGACTACAAGAACAATTTATATGGATTTACTCATGAATTTTATATTTCATGTGTAACACCCTCACTATCAGAAGTCACGCTTCCGGCTGCGCCACTCTGATAGCAAAAAGTATTACGACTACTTTATATATTAAACACTAAAATAGGAGCCTGTGACTCGACACTGTATCGCTGATTTTTTTGAACATCGGAAGTAAATACTTTATCTTAAAAAAAAACAAAGTAGCAGGCATAGATTCATATACAAGACTCCTTACATAATAACTCAACATATTAGAAAATATAAAACATACAATTTCTATCCCTCTTACAAACTTGTAATAACAAAGACGAGGGAAGAAAATAATCTAAATAATACAACAGCATATAAACCAAATGCAGTATAACTCTTTTTAATGCTTCTTCATCCGGTTCCTGAAAAGGTAAAGCTGTAGGGGGGTGAGAACCTAACCACACGGTCTCACCACGGAGTTTCAAAGTTGTCATAAGAAGATATTTAACAAGAAAACTGTTTTCAAGCTCAGTGAACTCGAGTTTGATTTAAAAATATTTTTGAATACATTATTCTTGAAGAATGGAAATCTTAAGGGAAGATCATTTCACGTTTTACCAAAAAAAAGATAAGTAACAAACATCTTCCAACAAAATAATAGAAGTATGAATGTAACATTATTTCAATATAAATTCAAGTTGAAACAGATTACATAAAATTGAAAAAGGAGAGACTAATTTGGCTAAGAGAAAAATTCTATATAAACTAAATCGCATAATCAATTTACTACGAATCGCGACTCTTAAGATTTCAAATAACTTAGGAATCAAGGATTATGGATTGCACCAAAAATAATTCGAAATCAAATCAACAAATACCAAATTTAAGAACAGTGTTAAGGTTGAATGTTCCTTAAAGATTCAAGCAATAATTAGGAACATAATCAAACAAGGATATATATGAATGACAAGATATGGTAGAAGAATATCCAAAACACATTCCAAGAAGAAATCCAGAACTAGAGATTATAATACTATTGATAAAGAAAAGATAACGTCAAGCACGAATAAAGATTATACGTCGAATCGGAACTAATCTCTGGAATTTAGTCTAACATTCCCAAAACCCACGACTCGCGTTATCTATGACTCGCATATCGTCTATGATAACCCATTAATGCTTGCATATACATAATTCACTAGTGTTAAGCTGGCCAAACTTAATACCAGGAATTATGCAATGCAAGACTAATGGCATTAACCAATAGATAGTCATGTGCATAAAGCATTTCTCAAACCTTTTCCAAACCTCAATCATTTTCCAAGATTCAGCTAGTTCCAATATCAAATTATTTTCAAAGCGAATCAATGCCCATAATAAATCTCTTTTTAAAATCAAACCAGCTCAAATACTAAATCATTTATAAAGTCATTTATAAAGTCACTAACTCAAAATTAAACCATTTTCACAGCCAATTCCTTTGCATCATCAAAAATAGCTTCAAAACCAAGAAAAGCCATTTTCATAATAATCAACTAAATAACCTTTCAAACTAATCTCTTTTCAGCAATCACAAACTACTCTAGAGTTAGTTAACTAAAAATTAATTTTTTATACTTTCTCTTATTTTAATGGCTCATATTTAGATGAAATATTTTGAGAATTGTTGAATGACTATAATCAATTTACAAATTAGCGGTGAAATAAAAAATCATATAAATTAGACTAGTGAGATACTTAACAAAACTATGGCATTTATTGTTAAAATATAATTGAGGGCAACTTAATTAAATAAGAAGTTTTGTGATAATATTAAATGAGGTGGATGGTCATCATTTAATATGGGTGGTTCATATTTACAATGTTAAAAGCTGAAGATACTAAGGGAGAATGAATTTAATGATGGTTGAAAAGAAATACCTTTTGTATGTATAAATAGAGGAAGTGAACGTATGAAACTACACACTACAATCAATAAGAATTCTCTCTCTCTATTTATATTGTCTATATACAAAATTTTTTCTCTCTTTTCTTTCATATATTAATACATATATATAAATATATAAGTATCATCTCTTTGATATTGAGATAGTAATTGTGGTTAATATTGTTATCTAATTATATTTCTTTATTTTATATTTGTTACTTCTTCCTTATTTATTTATTTAGCTATTTTATAACATGTTATCAGCACGAAGCTCTAATGATATTTTAGGAAGACTTCAAGTAACAAATTTTTTATTATGTTGAAACTCTTTCATCTTGAATATAATGTTTTTGATATATCTGAAAATAATTATTTATCATGGATACTATATGCTAAAATCCATCTTGATTCAATAGATCTTGGAGATACCATTAAGGCTGAAAATAATACATCCCAGAAGGATAAAGCCAAAGCTATGATTTTCCTTCATCGTCATCTTGATGTATGATTGAAAAATGAATATCCCACACTAAAAGATCTTGCAGATCTGTGGAAAGACCTTGAAAAAAGGTATAATCATGAAAAAGACGGTGACACTTCCTTAAACCCGATATGTTAGAGAAAATTTTCTCGACCTTCTATGTCTTGAATGTGCTCCTGCAGCAGCAGTATCGAGAAAAAGAATTTAAAAATATTCTGAGTTAATTTCTTGCTTTCTTGTTGCTGAACGCAACAATGAGTTGCTCTTAAGAAATCATGAAGCGCCCAGCTGACGCCGCCCCATTTCCTGAAGCAAATGCGGCAAATTATAACCCTAGAAGAGGTAAATGGCAAGATTTTGATAACAAGAAAAATTATGGAAGGAAAAGAAATTATGTTCATAAGAAAGGATCTCACCAGAAGTGGGATAAAGAAAGAAACAATGGGCAAAGTAAATCAATTAAGGATAAATGCTTTAGTTGTGGTGGAAAGGGCCATTGGTCTCGTACCTGTCGTACCCCAAGGCACCTAGTTGATCTTTATCAAGCATCCTTAAAAAAAGATGACAAAGGAAAGGAAACAATTTTTGTTTCAAATTATGAAAATTCCACCACTTATTATGATGTATCTAATTTCTTTGAGGATTCTGAAGGAGATATTGGCTATTTGATCAATGATGGAATAATTTAATATGTGTGTTTGTTAAGTATTCATTTAAATAATTTTACCGTGCATGTACTTTTACTCATTTTATTATTATTATTTGTCTTTGAAGAGAAATGGCAAGGATATATTCTGAAGATATTTGCCTTGCGGATAGTGCAAGTTCGCACACATTCTCAAAAGTGATATATATTTTACCCATCTTGTGCCAAAAGAAGAATATGTTAATACTATTATTGGCTCGGGCAATGTGATTGAAGGCTCCGGAAGAGCTATAATTTTGTTTTCTGAAGGAACAAAATTTGTAATAAATAATGCACTATTATCTACCAAGTCTCTGAGGAACTTGTTGAGTTTCAAAGATATTCGCCGAAATGGATATCATATTGAAACAATGAATAAGGAAAATCATGAGTATTTATGTATCACAACTCATGATTTAAATAAAAAGGTTATGTTAGAAAAGTTACCCTCACTTTCATCTGGGTTGTATTATACCAAGATTAGTGCAATTGAATCACATGCCACTATAAACCAGAAGTTTACTAGCCCAAATGAATTTATAACTTGGCACGACCGATTGGGTCATCCGGGAACAACCATGATGAGGAGAATTATTGAAAACTCTCATGGACATTCACTAAAGAACCAGAAGATTCTTAAATCTAGTGAATTTTGTTGTGCTGCATGTTCTCAAGGGAAGTTAATTTTAAGGCCATCACCAGTAAAGATTGGATTTGAGTCCCCTGAATTCCTAGAAAGGATTCAAGGTGATATATGTGGACCTATTCATCCACCATGTGGATCTTTTAGATATTTTATGGTCCTGATAGACGCATCTTCGAGATGGTCACATGTGTGCTTATTATCTTCTCGCAACCTGGCGTTTGCGAAATTATTGGCTCAAATTATTCGATTAAAAGCACAATTTCCAGAAAATCCAATCAAAGTAATTCGTCTTGATAATGCTGGTGAATTTACTTCTCAAGCTTTTGATGCTTATTGTATGGCTAATGGAATAAGTGTTGAACATCCAGTAGCTTATGTTTACACACAAAATGGGTTAGCAGAATCACTTATTAAGCACCTCCAATTAATTGCTAGACCCTTACTTATGAGAACAAATCTCCCAACCTCGGTTTGGGGGCATGCTATTTTACATGCCGCAGCACTTATTCGTTTGAGGCCAACGAGTTACCATCAATTCTCTCCTATGCAATTAGCTTTTGGCCAGCAGCCAAATGTTTCCCATTTAAGAATATTTGGATGTGCGATATATGTTCCCATTGTACCACCTAATCGCACTAAAATGGGACCCCAAAGAAAATTGGGGATATATGTTGGATATGATTCTCCCTCTATCGTGAGGTATCTTGAGATACAAACGGGAGATGTATTTAAAGCCCGGTTTGCGGATTGTCATTTTGATGAATCAAAATTTTCAACATTAGGGGGAGAGAATAAGCTTCCTGAAAAGGAACTGAATTGGAATGCATCATCGTTGATGCATTTAGAACCTCGATCAGGGCAATGTGAACTAGAAGTTCAAAAAATTATACATTTGCAAAGTGTAGCAAATGAATTGCCTGATGCATTTTCTGATACAAAGAGAATAACCAAATCTTATATACCAGCAGAAAATGTCCCAATTCGAATTGATGTCCCAGTAGGACAAGTAGCCACTGAAGCAAATTCACGCCAGAAGTGTGGCAGGGCAGAAAATGCCCCAATCCAAATTGATGTCCCAGTAGGACAAATAGCCACTGAAGCAAATACACGCCAGAAGCGTGGCAGGCCTGTCGGTTCCAAAGATAAAAATCCTCGAAAGAGAAAAGAGGTAAATGCTATTCCTGTTGAAAAAAGACATAGTAGAGACACCTGCAGTTGTTCAAAATTCTGATATAACGCCAGAAGACGTTCAGGTACCTGAAAATTGTGAAAATGACGAGATCTCGATAAATTATGTCTTTACAAGAGAGAATGGGACCGAAATAAGACATTTGTCAATGAAATATTTGCATATAATGTGGCATTAATTATCATGCATGAAAGTAAGGATCTTGAGCCAAGATTAGTCGAAGAATATCGACAAAGGAATGATTGGCCAAAATGAAAAGAAGCCATGAAGGCTGAATTAGACTCACTTGTAAAATGTGAAGTCTTTGGACCTGTAGTCCGTACACCTGAAGATGTAAAACCTGTTGGATACCAATGGGTATTTGTGAGAAAACGAAATGAGAAAAATGAAGTTGTGCGCTATAAAGCCCGACTTGTGGCACAAGGTTTTTCACAAAGGCCTGGTATAGATTATGAAGAAATGTATTCCCCTGTAGTGGATGCGATAACATTGCGTTATTTGGTCAGTTTATCTGCATATCATAAACTGCATATGCATTTAATGGATGTGGTAACAGCCTATTTATACGGATCATTAGATCGGGATATCTATATGAAAGTCCCTGAAGGACTAAAGATATCTAAACCATCCAATGAATATTCACATGGATTATATTCAGTTAAATTGCAAAGATCTTTATATGGTCTAAAGCAATCTGGACGAATGTGTTATAATCGTCTTACTAAGTATCTGGCCAAAAATGATTTCAAGAATGATGATATTTGTCTATGCGTTTTCATAAAGAAATCTGCATCTGGATTCATTATAATTGCTGTGTACGTTGATGATTTAAATATCATTGGGACTCCTGAAGAGATTCCAACAATTATAAAACCTCTAAAAGAAGAGTTTGAGATGAAAGATCTTGGAAGAACTAAATTTTGTCTCGGCCTGCAGATCGAGCATATAAAAAATGGGATCTTTATTCATCAAACAACATACACAGAGAAGATCTTGAAAAGATTTTATATGGATAAGTCACATCCATTAAGTACCCCAATGATCGTAAGATCTTTGGATGTGGAGAAAGATCAATTTCGTCCTAAAGAAGAGAATGAAGATATCCTTGGTCCTGAAGTACCATATCTTAGTGCCATTGGAGCGCATGTATCTTGCTAATAATACACGACCCGATATATCATTTGCTGTGAACTTACTAGCAAGGTATAGTTCCTCTCCAACCAGAAGACATTGGAGTGGAATCAAACAAATCTTTCGATATCTTCATGGAACGGTTGATATGAGATTGTTCTATCCTCATGGATCCAAGTCACAACTAGTTGGCTATGCAGATGCTGGATACTTGTCTGATCCACATAAAGGGAGATCTCAAACAGGATACCTGTTTACATATGGTGGAACAGCTATATAATGGAGGTCCACGGAACAGACGATAGCAGCAACCTCCTCTAATCATGTTGAAATACTAGCGATACATAAAGCTAGTCGTGAGTGTTTTTGGCTGAGGAGTGTGATCCAATATATTCTGTCATCATGTGGACTGATTGATCAGAAGATAGCTCCAACTGTCCTGTTTGAAGATAATACAGCATGTATTGCTCAACTTAAAGACGGATATATCAAAGGTGATAGAACAAAGCATATTTCTCCCAAATTCTTCTTCACTCATGATCTTCAAAATCAAGGGGCAATTGATGTCCAACAGATCCGCTCAAGTGATAATCTGGCAGATTTATTCACAAAGTCACTCCCAAAATCTTCTTTTGAAAGATTGGTACATCAGATTGGGATGCGCCGATTTCGAGACATTAAATGATGTCGGCAAGAGGGGGAGACTGTACTCTTTTTTCCTTGGTCAAGTTTTTTTCCCATTGGATTTTTCTTGACAAAGTTTTTAATGAGGCAGTCCCCATCACAAAGGATATTGTACTCTTTTTCCTTCACTAAAATTTTTTCTCACAGGATTTTTCTTTAGTAAGGTTTTAATGAGGCATAATCCTAAATGGTCATCCAAGGGGGAGTGTTGTGATAATATCAAATGAGGTGGATGACCATCATTTAATATGAGTGGTTCATATTTACAATGTTGAAAGTTGAAGATACCAAGGGAGAATAAATTTAATGATGGTTGAAAAGGAATACCTTTTGTATGTATAAATAGAGGAAGTGAACGTATGAAACTACACACTACAATCAATAAGAATTCTCTCTCTCTCTATTTATATTGTCTATATACAAAATTCTTTCTCTCTTTTCTTTCATATATTAATACATATATATATAAATATATAAGTGTCATCTCTTTGATATTGAGATAATAATTGTGGTTAATATTATTATCTAATTATATTTTTTTATTTTATATTTGTTACTTCTTCCTTATTTATTTATTTAGTTATTTTATAACAAGAAGCTGACAAAAAAAAAAGTCTTTTACTTTGTGTTATATATATTTGGTGTAAAAATATTATTATTGTTATTGTTATTGATAATTATAATTATTAATACGCTAGCTTATCATTATTTTCAAACGCCTGAATAAATAAGATATTTTTTACAACAAATTAAAAATTGACCTCTCAACTTTGTCTTAATAAAAAAATAAATCATAGATCTTAATGATCCTCATATACTTTTTCCACAGAAGAAAACATATAATGATAATTTATTTAATAGAAAATCTTGAATTCGGCTTAGATAAAATGAGAATATTATTAAATTAAAAATGTAAAACCTTATTATTATTGAATTAAATGTAACGATACTTATATGTATGATGGAACAAAGTTACTAACTAAAAGGTAATCAATCTCTTACTTTGCATTATTTTACGATTTCATTATTTTTGATTATTTTTACAAAAAGTTATTATCTCACTAAATTTAAGAAAATAAATTATCAAAATAGTACATGAAAAATAATATAGCTAATAAAAATAATCCAAAATATTAAAAAAAAATTTTAAAAATAGTATTAGTTTGACAAAAATAATAATAATAATAATAATTCAACTATCAAGTGAATCTATTTTTATTAACGAAAAACGTTATCGCCAAACATCAATATTGAGGTGGCAAACAAGGCTATGATGGGACATCAAGTAAGAACTAGTTTTTAGCCAATACTTGGTTTGATTGGCTTACCATTTGTGGCTCATTTTTTCCCCTATGAAAAATCTGCGAATTTTGGTTAGAAATAGACTTTTTTTTTGGTTATAGTTGTTAAAATCGAAGTGGTGATAAAATCGGTTAGGTTATTGGATTATTAAGTTGTTGGTTCAATCGGTAGGACACACTTGATTTGGTCTTAATTAATTTATATCTATTATACTATTATATACTACAAATATTTATTAAAAAATAATATTAATAGATATTATATAATTAGGAAAAAAATAAGTGAGTTTATAATTATTGTTAAATAAAAATATAATTAATTTAAGAATAGGTGAGTTTATAACTAAAATTAAAATAAATTAAATAGAAGTAAACTATTCGATGAAAGATATCTATATGTATTATAATTTGCATATATATGTTAACAAGAATTATGACAGCATGGTGGTTGTGAATAACATCTCGCTCATTGAGGATAATAACTATAAAGTATATATCGGAGATAGATGCGACAAAAATGACAGGCTCAACACGCCATAAACGTGCTGAGTCAGCATGCATGCAATGTGATGGACGCCTACCACGCTACATGTGCGTTGTAACATGTCTATTGCTGATTTTTGCGATTCCAACACGTAACCTGCGAGGTGGGTCCTCTGCCTATAAAAATCGAAACTCGTTACTATTTTACTTCATTGTGAGATTTATGTTTTAGTGCATTGTTGGTGTGATGGAAGACACTACAAATATAGTGGTTTACCATAACGGTGAGATTATATGAGACATATATGAGGGGGTGAGCTTCGCGTGTGAGAATCCGTTTTCGTTTATGGTTCTATACACCATGACATTCGTCGAACTACAATACGGTTTCTGTTAAAGCATAAGAGTGATATTTTAAAGAGGGTGGCCAATATTCTCTACTAGAGTCCAATTATCGTATTCAGGGGACTAATATAGTTTGAGATTATGTCGATCGTTGATGAAACAAGTATTTAACATATGTTTCATATTCACTAGCAAACTCATGTGCAACACCTAAGTATTGAGTTGTATGTTGAGTTTGAATATAAAGTTGCAGATGGGATTCAAGAGGACCCAAACGTGAAAGATGACAGAGCCAAAGTGTACGAAGGAATGAATAGCGATAGTGAAGAGGACTTCGAAGCTACCTACGAAGTTGGTGACAAAGACGAGGACGAGGATGGCGATGGGGGAGGTGAGGCAGTCGCGAAAGATGTAGTTGTTCTACCAGGGACATTCCACCTTTCATACGTATCTTGGATCTTGATGCCATGCATGCACATGAATTTCCCGAATATCTGAACATAGGTAGGTGAGGTATGAGTAATACATTTTTTAAAGTGTTTTTTGGACAGATCGATTAGCGACAATTTTTTTCTATAAGGGTGAATGATCTTGAGGACATAGATTTCAGGATCAGAATGGAATTTAGTTCTAGAAAATTGGCATCGTAACAATTCGGAACTACACTATCTCTAGATGAGTCGATTACGTTGTTCACGAGTTCGAGCCACAGACGTTCTATGCAAAATGCAAGATGTATGGTCGTGGGTGCCATTGGTTTATCCGGACCAACTTGATACGGAAGAAAGGTTATTGGGAGATACAGAGATACAATAAGAGGCACACGTGTTCCATGAAAACGATTTTACAGGATCACTCCAAGTTAGACTCAGACACTGTTGCTGAGACTACGAGGTCATTGGTTGAATCCGACCCATCCATAAAGGTGAAATCTATAATTGTGAAGGTCTAATCAATATTCAACTACACCATTAGTTACCGAAAGACTTGGTTTGCAAAGCAGAAGTCGATAGAAAGTTTTTGATAAATGGAAAGAATCTTACCCAAGTTTGTCGTTGTGGTTTTCGGTAATGATTCAAAAGATGCCTGGTTCACAAGTCCAAATAGAAACACAACTCCTGTATAACGATAGGGAAGAGGTGGACGGTGTCAGGATATTTCATCGGGTATTTTGGAGTTTCAATCTATGCATTAAAGCTATCGATCCATCCGGTCACAACCTCTCCATTAATCAGTAGGCCATATATATGCGCCACATCTTCGAGTGTCATCGTAATCTCATCGACTGACAATGCGAAGGTGTGAGTCTCCGGCCTCTACCTTTCCACAAGAGCAGATAACAACGCGCCATTTCCTCTGATCTCCTGAATTCATGAGATGTGGTAGAATCCTGTTGTTCGTAACACTTATTCAATCGCCGAATACCACGTCTCCGGTGGATCAAGTTTACGGGACATAAGGTTTCTGTTAGCTTGGTACAACCAAAATACAAGAAATAATTAATATTAAATTTTATATTAATTATTATTTTTAATAATCACAAAATAAAATAAATTAATAATATTAAAACATAAAATAATAATATTGTAACAGAAAATAAAATATAAATTATTACTGTTCATGCCCTGGGTCGAGCTGTATGACCCGGGCTGATTGAAGATAAGTCGACCAACCTCTTCAGATCAGAATTATCCGACCTAATCATAAAAGAGTTTGGCCAAATCGCTACAGAGGCCCAAGTAGGCCCAAACAGAGGAACACGACCCAAATCTAAAGGAAGCCCAAAAAGATAAGGGCAGTTCCCTTAAAGATAAAGATGACTTCACCCAAAGATAAGATAAGATAACTATCTTATCTCAAGAGAAGATCACTCCACACTACTATAAATACACTGGAGCACCCAGGTATAACTCATACTCTGATTCTACTAAAAACTTGCTTAAAAGCCCATACTAACTTAAGCTTCGGAGTCTCTTGCAGGTACCACCACCCTCCGGTGACGAAGGATCAGCAGCATCTCCAGTACCACCAGGTCGGACACGACACCTCCGGCCACCAGAGCAGATCTCATCCGAGATCGACCTTCAGTTTCAGGTAACCCGCGGAACATTAGCGCCGTCACTGGAGACCTGGAAGTCATCCCATCACCATGGCAGAAAACCTTGACAACGACCACGACTCTGGATTGGAGGAAAGAACTCCGCATAAGAACGCGGACACCACACCAAAGGATACACCTCAACCAAACAAAGACAAGAATTCACCAAACACAGAAATCAAGGAGGCGCTACAAGCTCAACAAGATCGCCTCAAACAGCTCGAAAAAGAGGACGAACATCAACGGGAAGCTGAAAGAAACCTCCAAAGAGAAACTAGGCGACGCCGAGAGTTGGAGGACAAACTCCTAAAACTCGAAGCCGACCTGAAAACCAAAACCATCAAAACCGGTTGCGATGACACATCCCACAAAGATCAAGACCCCTTCATCAAAGAAATCATGAAAGCTAAGGTTCCAAAGGATTTTAAAGCTCCCGACATGACCCCATACGATGATACCTCCGATTCCAGCCATCATCTCAGCAATTTCAGAAGCAGAATGTATCTCACTGACGCCTCAGACGCTACTCGATGCAAAGCTTTCCCGACCACTTTAACAAAGACAGCAATTAAGTGGTTCGACAATCTGTCCCCTAGATCCATCACAAGTTTTGACGACTTAGCCAAGAAATTTCTTGCCAGATTCTCTATTCAGAAAGACAAAGCCAAGCACGCTCCAAGCTTACTGGGAATTAAACAAGGAGATCGGAAAAGTCTTCACAATTGCATGAAAAAATTCAATAAAGCATGTCTGGACATATAGGATTTGCCAACAGAAGCAGCCATCATGGGTCTCATCAATGGCCTACGTAAGGGACCTTTTAGTCACTCTATATCATAGAAACATCCTACGTCTCTGAATAAAGTGCAAGAACAAGCAGAGAAGTACATCAACATGGAGAAAAACTCTCGACTAGGAGAAACCTCAAAATCCGAATTCTCCTACCCCTCTCGGAACAAGGATAAAGAGTCCAAGAAAAAAGAAGATCAACATGGAGAGAAGATTAAAAAATACCACAATTATACCCCCCTTCGGGTGTCTCTTGTGGAAGTTTACCGAGAAGTATGCCACACTGAGAAGATCCCACCACCTCGACCAATCAAAAGCAAAAGAGGAGGTGGAAATCAAACAGAATATTATGAATATCATCGAATCTACGGACATCTCACCAACGAGTGCTTCGACTTGAAGAATGTCATAGAAAAATTGGTAAGAGATGGGAGACTAGATCGGTACTTAGCTAGCAAGACGGAGGAGCCCAGAAAAAGAAGAAAGGATGAAGAGGTCAGATGAACTGAACGACCACCTCCCACCCTGCAGAGACATGTCCACATGATAAATGGAGGATTTTCAGGATGAGAAATCTCCAAATCATCTCACAAAAGACACCTTAAAGAGATATATCATGTCGAGAGAGGAGAAGAAGCACCCGACCTCTCTACTATTACTTTCACCAAAGAGGATGCGGCAGGCATCATCCCGAGACATGACGATCCCATGGTCATCACTATCATATTGGCCAACGCTAATCTCCACCGCACATTGGTAGACCAAGGAAGCTCGGTAGATATCTTATTTAAATCCGCCTTCGACAAACTCGGCCTACAGGAAAAAGAGCTCAGAGCATATCCGAACAGCTTGTTTGGACTAGGAGATACTCCAGTCCAACCACTTGGATACATCTCACTACACACATCCTTTGGCAAGGGAACTCGATCAAGGACACTCAACATAGACTACATCTAATCGACGTGGGCTCAGCCTACAACGCCTTGATAGGTCGGACAACGCTAAATCAGCTCGCCGCGGTAGTTTCAACTCTCCATCTATGCATGAAATTCCCAACTTCAGAAGGGATCGCCACGATAAAAGGACACCAGAGAATCGCGCGACGATGTTACAATGAAAGTCTGAACCTTAGAGGCAAAGGAGAAGAAATCAACTCTATCGAACTCGAGGGAGTTCGAGATCGGGAAGTGCTTCGTCCCCAACCGGAGGGCGAGGTCGAGGAAGTCCAGATCAGGGATGTCCCAGATAAGTCAACAAACATTGGGTCGACTTTGAAAGAAGACATAAAGGAATATCTGATACAGTTCCTAAGAGATAATGTCGACCTCTTTGCATGGAAGGCCGCAGACATGTCGGGCATAGACCCTAAACTAATGTGCCACAAACTAGCAGTATACCCAGGATCTCAGCCAGTACAACAGAAGCGTCGAAAGCTCGGGCCAGAAAGATCCCAAGCTGTGGAAGAACAAGTACAATCTCTACTAGAGGCTGGATTCATAAGAGAAGTCAAGTACCTACTATGGCTAGCCAACGTCATATTAGTGAAAAAGTTAAATGGAAAATGGAGGATGTGCACTGATTACACCGACCTCAATAAAGCCTGTCCGAAGGATCCCTATCCACTCCCAAGCATAGACACTTTAGTAGATGCCTCCTCCGGATACAAGTACCTTTCCTTCATGGATGCATACTCAGGATATAATCAAATCCCAATGTACCCACCTGATCAGGAAAAGACCTCATTCCTAACCCCAAAAGTAAATTATTGTTATGTTGTCATGCCATTCGGACTCAAAAATGCAGGAGCTACCTACCAAAGATTAATGAATAAGGTCTTCACAGACCATATCAGGAAACTCATGGAGGTATACGTAGACGACATGTTGGTAAAAACACAAAGGGATGAATCATTACTTTTCGACCTCACCAAAGTGTTCAACACCATCAGAAAGCATGGCATGCGACATAATCCCGTAAAGTGTACCTTTACAGTAGAAGCCGGCAAATTCCTAGGTTTCATGTTAACACAGCGAGGAATTGAGGTGAACCCGGACAAATGCCGAGCTATTCTCAACATGAAAAGTCTGACTTGTGTTAAAGAAGTGCAACAACTCAACGGAAGACTGGAAACCTTGTCCAGATTTCTAGCTGGATCGGCCATAAGATCTCTTCCTTTTTACGCCACATTAAGGAAGGGAAAGAAGTTTGAGTGGACCACAGAGTGCGAGCAAGTCTTCTAGGATTTCAAAAAATTCCTAAGGCAACCACCCATTCTTACTCGACCACGGGAAGGAGAAGCACTCTTATTATACCTCGCAGGGGGAAGTCGGGCAATAGTTTCAGCACTGGTCAGAGAAGACAAAAATGGGCAACAACACATTTAGTTCATCAGCAAAGCCCTACAAGGGGCCAAACTGAATTATCAAAAGATAGAAAAGTTTACCTACGCTCTCATACTAACTTCTCGACGACTTTTCCCATATTTTCAAGATCACACCATCAAGGTTCGGACTAACCAGCCCATAAAAGGCATCCTACAAAAGACAGACTTAGCTGGAAGAATTCTACAGTGGGTAGTCTAGCTATCTGAGTTCGATCTTCAATATAAAGCTCGGACGGCCATCAAGTCTCAATATTTGGCCAATTTCATTGCTGAATACACTGACACCCCGGGAACTCCTACAAAATAGAATGTCTATGTAGACGGCTCTTCAAACAAAACCGGGAGTGGGGCATGAGTGATAATAGAAAGCGACCAGGGAACCCAAATCGAACTCTCCCTAAAATTTGAATCCTTTGCTTCAAACAATCAAGCCAAGTACGAGGCATTACTAGCTGGTTTGAAGCTGGCTAAGGAGGTTGGAGCTCAAAAGCTTATTATCTTCAGCGATTCACAAATAGTTACCTCACAAATAGAAAGGACCTACCAAACCAAAGACCCTACCATGAAAAAGTACCTAGACAAAATCAAAGAGCAGCTCGGATAACTCGGGGAATATGAGGTCTGCCAGATACCTCGAGAACAAAATGCTCGAGCTGATGCACTCTCAAAACTAGCCAGCACCAAACCAGGGGGCAATAATAGAAGCCTCATCCAGAAAATATTGCAGAACCCATCAATTTCAAAGGAAGAAGAGGTTCTAGCAATATCATGCCAAGATCAAGGATGGATGACCCCCATAATCAATTATCTCAAATCAGAAACACTCCCTACAGATAAGAAGGAGGCGAAGAGGCTAAGACGAGAAGCACAGTACTATACCATTATAAACAACATATTATACAAGAGAGGGATCTCAACACCCCTATTAAAATGTGTTCCGACCTCCAACACAAAGGAGGTCTTGGAAGAAATACACAATGGCATATGTGGCAACCATCTTGGAGCACGAGCTCTCTCCAAAAAAGTGCTCCGAGTCGGATTCTTTTAGCCAACTTTGCAAAAAGAAGCAACAAAGTTCGTAAAGACATATCCACCATGTCAGAAACGTGCTAACTTCCACATCGCCCCACCTGAGGAGCTCATTAGCATAACATCACCTTGGCCGTTCGCAAAATGGGGACTCGACCTCCTGGGATCCTTTCCCCAAGGATTAGGACAAGTTAAGTTCCTCATTGTAGGGGTCGACTACTTCACAAAATGGATTAAGGTAGAGCCCCTCGCTAATGCCACTGCTCAAAGAAGTCGGAAATTCTTATATAGAAACATTGTCAAGAGGTTTGGGGTTCCTTACTCCATCACCACAGATAATGGTACTCAATTCACAGACGCAGGTTTCAGGAAATTGGTAGCTGACTTAAAAATAAAGCACCAATTCACATCTGTAGAACACCCCCAGGCTAATGGACAAGCAGAAGCTGCCAACAAAGTCATACTAGCTGGGTTAAAACGGAGATTACAGGACGCAAAGGGGGCCTAGGCTGAAGAGCTCCCACAAGTCCTATGGGCATATCGGACAACTCCACACTCCACCACAAAGGAATCACCTTTCCGATTGGCTTATGGAATGGAGGCAATGATCCCGGTGAAAATTGAAGAAGGATCTCCCAAAACGATCTACTACAATGAAGAGGCCAACTCCCAACTCTAAAGGGAAGAGCTCGACCTACTTCCAGAAATCCGAGAAAGAGCTCGGATCAAGGAGGAGGCGTTAAAACGTTGAATAGCCTCAAGGTACAATTGGAAGGTAGTACAGCGAAGCTTCGCCAATAACGACCTTGTCCTAATCCGAAATGATATCGGAACAAGTCGACCGGGAGAGGGGAAGCTAGCAGCTAACTGGAAAGGACCTTACCGAGTCACAAAGGTACTAGGGAAAGGCTACTACAAAGTGTCCAAACTCGAGGGACGAGAGCTACCCAGGTCATGGCACGCCTGCAACCTAAGAAGGTATTACAGTTAGGAGATAATAAAGATCTTAGGTCAAGGTGCACTCTTTTTCCTGAAAAGGTTTTTTAACGATGCACCAAGCCAAGATCTGTAAAATTGTCTGACTCAAGAGAGTAAACACCCACATGTATATATTTTATTTGCCTATATGTCTACTTTCTATTGGAATAAAACTTTTCAGATTTTCTACAAAGTTTCTCTACCAAGATGCATTAATCTGAACGCTAAAATTCATCGCCCGATTATAAAGCTACAGCTCGGCAAGGTGAAAACCAAACTCACCGCCTGACCTCGACAAGGTTGACCAAGTAGGGACCAAACTCACCGCCAGATTTCTAGAAAATCGGCAAGATAAAAAAGCGATAAAAACAGGTTAATGCAAAAGTTATACAAAGTAATCCATAGAAAAAGGCCTGACGAGGTCTGAGAAAAAATAGATTGCTAAAAATAACTTGGGAAGGACCGACATGAAGAAGTCAGACCAATCCCCCAAAGCGACAAAAGTTATACAAAGTAATCCATAGAAAAAGGCCCAACGAGGTCTGAGAAAAAATGGATTGCTAAAAATAACTTGGGAAGGACCAACATGAAGAAGTCGGACCAATCCCCCAAAGCGACAAAAGTTATACAAAGTAATCCATAGAAAAAGGCCGGACGAGGTCTGAGAAAAAAAGGGATTGCTGAAAATAACTTGGGAAGGACCGACATGAAGAAGTCAGACCAATCCCCCAAAGCGACAAAAGTTATACAAAGTAATCCATAGAAAAAGGCCAAACGAGGTCTGAGAAAAAAATGGATTGCTAAAAATAACTTGGGAAGGACCGACATGAAGAAGTCGGACCAATCCCCTAAAGCGACAAAAAGTTATACACATTAATCCATAGAAAGAGGCCTGGCCAGCCCTTATCAAAATGGATTATTAAAAATAACTTAGAAGTGATTGACATGAAGAAGTCGACCCAAGCCGATTAACGCGACAGAGTTATAAAAGGTAAACCCATAAAAAGAAACCTGGCGAGGTCCAATTAAAAAAGGGATTACTAGAAACAACTCGAGAAGATCTTAACGAGAGGAATCGACCAACAAGAAGACGTGTGCTAGAAGGGACACATCTCGACCCAAAAAGCCACAAGTATTCTATGAGAATACTAAAAAAATAGCCAAACAAAGCTGGTCTCAAAATTCACTTCAAATAAAGGAGAAAATAAACAAAGGCATTCAAAAGAGGTCGGACAGCAAGACCCCTACACTCTAAAGATTCCTGGAGGTGGCAAAAGTGCAAACCAGTATAGCAAGAAAGATACTATAGTCAAAGCTCAAGAAGGCAACCTTGAAATCAACCTCAAAGAGCTCGAAAGTATTTATTTTTTAAAAGACAAAGGTTACTAAGTAAAGCAACCTAACGTCAATAAAAGTCAAATCATCCAAAATTAAAAAAAATAGAGTTCAAAGACCCACAAGCCGGGCCATACGAATACCCAAACAAACTACAAAGGATTTAAAGACTCCCTAGTGGTGGCATCCCGAGGTGAGGGAGGACGGGTCGCAAGCGGAACAGCATCAACAGTTCCATCCGGTCGGTTCAAGATCTGAACATCAGGGTCCGACTCGGGATGGCCGACCTCAGCTGTAGGAGTTGGAGAAGTGGGAGCAGCAGAAGCTTTGGCTGATGGCTTAGGAGGAGGATCTACATCCTCGCCATCATTTGGGGCAGGAACAATTTTACCATCTTCAACAACATTGTCCAAACTAAAAAGACTCAAATCGAGCTCGGGAGCAAGAACTCGGACCTGAGCCTTTAAGTTCTCATATGCGTCAGTCACGCTACCCACCAGATGACTCTGAAGCTCAGCATAATTAGCATGAGCATTCTCCAGACTCTCCCTTGCCTCCAACAACTCGCCATAAGTACGAACATAGCTCTTCTTATGCTGCAGCGCCGTCTCCTCGGACAGCTTGGCAGAAGCCACAGCGACAGTAGCCCAGGCTTTCTCCTTTTCTAGATCCAGCTCCAGCTTAATAACTCTAGCGTCCAGCTCGTCTTTCAGACCCTTGATCTGATCATACTCCGACTTGGCTTCCAGCATAAACTCCTTCGTCACATGGACGGGAGAGTCTTGGATCGAGCGAGACAAAGCTGCACCCATATGCGCCATCTGAACACTACTTCTGGTGATAAAATCCAGGTGGTGCAGGATGGACACATCGTCCATAGGAAGTCGGCTATAGGGGGCAATCTGGTTATCGATAAACCCCACAGCATCAAAGTCAGCGGCATCCAGATTATAGGGTCTTCTTATCCTCCAGATTATAAGGGCCGATAGTTCTCGGCTTCTTGGGGGGAGGACCAGCAGCAGAGGGAGAGGCGGCACCAGAGGTCGGCTGGAGAGGATCAGAAGGAGCCAAGCGGACCTGGGGAGTTGGGATGGTCTTCCTCGGTTTGGAAGTGTCTGAGGTCGACCTCCTCAGCGTAGCGTTTGAAGATCCCTCCCCAGGACCTTTGGTCGAAATATTCTGGGTAGCAGTCGCCTTTCTAGCCCTCGTAAAAGCCTTCTAGAGTCAGTAGTCTTTACCATCTCTAAAAATCAGAAAACCAAAGTTGAAAGTTAGAAAGAGATGGATTGATAAAAATAAATCAAATAACAAGAGATAAAGCTAGCAATGAAATTGGCAGTTACCCAATTCAGTTCGAAGAAGGGAGGGATTCCCCAAAAACTTCTTTGTATCAAGATAAGGAGGCTCCCCCCAATTCTCTTCTAGGACATGAACAAAAGCCTGCTCAACCTCATCCAACATTTCTCAAGTATACCGAGACACTACTACATTCTGTTGCCAGGACAGGGGGAAGGCAGGTTCGTTATTTTCATCCAAAAAGAGGGGCCGAGCTCTTTCAACAGCTCGGACCTTGAAGAAATAGTTCTTAAAATCCCTAAAAGATTCATCATACATAGAAAAAATTTTCTTTTCCTGGGCAGCTCGGAAAGAAATCCAAGAAGCCTTCTTCTTAGCTGCCCCAGGTTTCGTCAAAACAAAAAGATAAAGAAATAGAGTCTGAGAAGGTCGGACATCCAGTTCTTGGCACAACAGTTGGAAGATTTTTATGAAGCCCCACGAGTTTGGGTGAAGCTGAGAAGGGGAAACATTACAGGACCACAACAAATCGGTCTCAAAGGAAGTAAAGAGAATGGCGATGTTCAGTTGGCTAAAAAAGTAATCGTAAGCATAAAAGAAGAGATGTTCCCCCTGAGTCAGAGAAGGAAAACATACCCTCTCATCAGAGTCAGGCGCTACCAACTCGTAGTTTTTCTCCTGATCTCTACTACTACAAACCCTGTGATGTCTCCTAAGCTGCATGCAATACTCAGAATTAACCACAAAAATGCACATCAAGACGAGGGAGTCTAGCCAGTCAAACATGCCCTCGGGGACTTTGAAAGATGTCTCGACAATATTTTTGCGAGAAGACATGGGTCAACTAGTCCTATAGTAAGAAAAAGAAAAATATGTTACTAATCAACAGCTTGGGCAAATCAAGAGAACAACTTGGACAAATATGGATATAACTCAAACTAAAGCATACAAATGTTAGAAGTCAGAGACAGCGGCAAAAGGAAACCCCAGGACCCACACCAAGGTCCAGGGGCATCCTTTAGAGGCAGTAACAGAGTAAGGATTCAGGAAAAATCTATAGCCTACGCTCCGACATCTATCAACAAGGAAACAACCCTCATTCAATAGCGACACTCCGAAAAGAAAGTCACAAATCACAAAAAGACATCAAAGTTACCATCTTTTCACAATTTATCAGCAAAGGGATCTCGTAAAGGAAATCATCCATGTCATACAAAACATAAAGCCATCAACATCAAACACATTACGCAGAAGACATCAAAAGATGCTACCTTTTTTACAGTCCATTACTCCAAACTTCAAACAAAAAAAATCTACGTATTCAAAGTAAAAGGGGGCAAAAACAAGTGGTAAATCGAAGAAATCCCTAAAAAATGCACATTGCAGAAATGATCAGACACAGCAAACAAAGAAAAGATTAAAACTTTCCAACACGAAGTCAAGCAAAACTTCTCAAAAGGGTTAAAGGGTTATTGGCTTTTTGCTCTTGCCTTTTGGTTTAAAGAGCTATTGGCTTTTTTTGCTTGCTTTTTCTTTTTCTTTCTTTTCTTTTCTTTTATTTTTGCCATTTTTTTTGCAAGCCTTGTTATTCATTGCTTTTTCTTGCTTCAAGAATCAATTTTATGATTTTTTAGATTATCAATAACATTTCTCTTTTTTCATCATTCTTTCAAGAGCCAACAATTTTAACATTCATAAACAACAAATTCAAAAGACATATGCACTGTTCAAGCATTCATTCAGAAAACAAAAAGTATTGCCACCACATCAAAATAATTAAACTAATTTCAAGGATGAATTCGAAATCATGTACTTCTTGTTCTTTTGTGATTAAAATATTTTTCATTTATGAAAGGTGATGGCTTCATAGGACATTCATAGCTTTAAGACATAGACACTTAAACACTAGTGATCATGTAATAAAGACACAAACATAAATAAACATAAAGCATAGTAGATGAAAAACAGAAAAAAATTAAATAGACAAGGAGATTAAGGAACGGGTCCACCTTAGTGAGGGTGGCATCTTCTTTCTCTTGAAGAACCAATGGTGTTCTTGAGCTCCTCTATGTCTCTTCCGTGCCTTTGTTGCTCCTCCCTCATAGCTCTTTGATCTTCTCTAATCTCATGGAGAATGATGGAGTGCTCTTGGTGCTCCATCCTTAGTTGTCCCATGTTGGAACTTAATTCTCCTAGGGAGGTGTTGATTTGCTCCCAATAGTTTTGTGGAGAAAAGTGAATCCCTTGAGGTATCTCAGGGAATTCATGCTGAGGAATTTCCTCATGCTCTTGTTGAGGTCCATGAGTGGGCTCTCTTATTTGCTCCATCCTTTTCTAAGTGATGGGCTTATCCGCATCAATGAGGATGTCTTCCTCTATGTCCATTCCAGCTGAATTGCAGAGGTGACAAATGAGGTGAAAAAATGCTAACTTTGCCAAAGTGGAGGACTTGTCAGCCACCTTGTAGAGTTCTTGAGGTATAATCTCATGAACTTCCACTTCCTCCCCAATCATGATACTATGGATCATGATGGCCCGATCCACAGTTACTTTGGATTGGTTACTAGTAGGAATGATAGAGCATTGGATGAACTCCAACCATCCTCTAGCTACAGGCTTAAGGTCCGGTCTTCTCAATTGAACCGGCTTGCCTCTTGAGTCAACTTTCCATTGAGCTCCTTCCACACATATGTCCATGAGGACTTGGTCTAACCTTTGATCAAAGTTGACCTTTCTAGTGTAGGGGCGTGTGTTTTCTTGCATCATTGGCAAGTTGAACGCCAACCTTACATTTTCCGGACTGAAATTTAAGTAATCCCCCGAACCATTATAAGCCAATTCTTTGGGTTTGGGTTCATACTTTGATCATGGTTCTTAGTGATCTATGCGTTTGCATAGAACTCTTGAACCATTAAGATTCTGACTTGTTGAATAGGATGAGTAATTCCCATCCTCTTCTTCTAATCTCTTGTTGGATCTCCGGATATTCGCCCTTTTTTAGCTTAAAAGGGACCTCAGGGATCACCTTTTTCTTGGCCACAACTTCATAGAAGTGGTCTTGATGGAATTTTGAGATGAATCTCTCAATCTCCCATGACTCAGAGGTGGAAGCAATTGCATTCTCTTTCCTCTTTCTTGAGGTTTCTCTGGCCTTAGGTGCCATTAATGGTTATGGAAAAACAAAAAGCAATGCTTTTACCACACCAAACTTAAAAGGTTTGCTCGTCCTCGAGCAAAATAAGAAGGAAAATAGTAGAAGAAGAAGAAAATAGAGGAGATGGAGGGGAAGAGTGTATTCGGCCAAGGGAGGAAGAAGTGTTTGTAATATGTGAAAATGAGGTAGTGTTGAGGGGTTTATATAGAGGTGGAGGAAGGGTTAGGTTTTGTGTATTAGGGTTGGGTTTGGGAGGGAAATGATTTTTGAATTTGGAGGTAGGTGGGGGTTTTTGGAGAAGAGTGGATGGATGTGAATGGTGAAGAGTATTTGGGGAAGAGGTAGTTATGAAAGAGTGTGAAGAGGAGAGAAGAAGAGGTGGGATAGGTGGGGATCCTGTGGGGTCCACAGATCCTGAGGGGTCAAGGACTTAACATCCATGCTCCATTTAGGCGTGCAAAAACGCCCTTAGAGTGCACTTCTGGCATTAAACGCCAGGTTGCTGCTTGTTTCTGGCGTTTAACGCCAGCTTTTCTCCCATTCTTGGCGTTAAATGCCAATTAGATTCTTTGTTCTGGCGTTAAACACCAGTCTGGTGCCTGTTTCTGGCGTTAAACGCCCAGAATGGTGCCAGACTGGGCGTTTAACGCCTATTCTGCTACTCTTACTGGCGTTTAAATGCCAGTAAGCTCTTCCTCTAGGGTGAGCTATTTTTCATTCTGTTTTTCATTCTATTTTTGATTTTTCAGTTATTTTTATGACTTCACATGATCATCAACCTAGAAAAAACATAAAATAGCAATGGAAAATAAATAGATATAATTAAATAGCATTGGGTTGCCTCCCAACAAGCGCTTCTTTAATGTCAATAGCTTGACAGTGAGCTCTCATGGAGCCTCACAGATAATCAGAGCAGTGTTGTGGCCTCTCAACACCAAACTTAGAGCTTGGTTGGGGCCTCCCAACACCAAACTTAGAGTTTGAATGTGGGGGTTTTGTTTGACTCTGTATTGAGAGAAGCTTTTCATGCTTCCTCTCCATGGTTACAGAAGGAAAACCTTGAGTCTTAAATACATGGTAGTCCTCATTCAACTGATGGAGCAACTCTCTTCTGTCAACATCAATCACAGCTTTTGCTGTGGCCAGGAAGGGTCTGCCAAGGATGATGGATTCATCCTCATCCTTCCCAGTGTTTAGGATTATGAAATCAGTAGGGATGTAAAGGCCTTCAACCTTCACTAGCACGTCCTCTACTAGTCCATAAGCCTGTTTCATTGATTTTTCCGCCATCTCTAGTGAGATTCTTGCAGCTTGTACCTCAAAGATTTCCAATTTCTCCATTACAGAGAGTGGCATGAGGTTTATCCCTGACCCCAGGTCACACAGAGGCTTCTCAAAGGTCATGGTGCCTATGGTACAAGGTATGAAGAATTTTTCAGGATCCGGTTTCTTCTGAGGTAATGTCTGCCTCATTAATGCATTTAGTTCATTGGTGAACAAGGAGGGTTCATCCTCCCAAGTCTCATTACCAAATTACTTGGCATTCAGCTTCATGATTGCTCCTAAATATTTAGCAACTTGCTCTTCAGTGATGTCTTCATCCTCCTCAGAGGAAGAATATTCATCAGAGCTCATGAATGGCAGAAGGAAGTTCAGTGGAATTTCTATGGTCTTAGTATGAGCCTCAGATTCCTTTGGTTCCTCAAAGGGAAACTCCTTTTTATCTAGAGGACGTCCCATGAGGCTTTCCTCACAGAGACTCACGTCCTCCTCACTCTCTTCAGGTTCGGCTATGTTGGTCATGGTTATGGCCTTGCACTCTCTCTTGGGATTTTCTTCTGTATTGCTTGGGAGAGTACTGGGAGGAGTTTCAGTAATCTTCTTACTCAGCTGACCCACCTGTGCCTCCAAATTTCTAATGGACCTTGTTTCATTCATGAAACTTAGTGTGGTCTTGGATAGATAAGAGATTATGGTTGCCAGGCCAGAATGGCTCTGTTCAGAATTCTCTATCTGTTGCTGAGAAGATGATGGAAAATGCTTGCTATTGCTAAACCTATTTCTTCCACCATTATTATTATTGAAGCCTTGATTAGGCTTCTGTTGATCCATCCATGAGAAATTTGAGTGATTTTTTCATGAAGGATTATAGGTGTTTCCATAGGGTTCTCCCATGTAATTCACCTCTGCTATTGCAGGGTTTTCAGGATCATAAGCGTCTTCCTCAGAAGATGCCTCTTTAGTACTGTTGGATGTAGCTTGCAATCCATTCAGACTCTGAGAAATCATATTGACTTGCTGAGTTAATATTTTGTTCTGAGCCAATATGGCATTCAGAGTATCAATTTCAAGAACTCCCTTCTTCTGAGGCGTCCCATTGTTCACAGGATTCCTCTCAGAGGTGTACATGAACTGGTTATTTGCAACCATTTCAATGAGTTCCTGAGCTTCTACAGGGGTTTTCAGATGAAGAGATCCTCCTGCAGAATGGTCCAATGACATTTTTGACAACTCAGATAGACCATCATAGAATATACTTATGATGCTCCATTCTGGAAGCATGTCAGTAGAACACCTTTTGATCAGTTGCTTGTATCTTTCCCAAGCTTCATAGAGGGATTCTCCTTCCTTCTGTCTGAAGGTTTGGATTTCCACTCTAAGCTTGCTCATCTTTTTAGGTAGAAAGAATTTGGCCAGGAAAGCACTGACCAGCTTATCCCAAGAGTTCAGGCTATCCTTAGGTTGTGAATCCAACCATGTTCTAGCTCTGTCTCTTACAGCAAAAGGGAAAAGCATAAGCCTGTAGACCTCGGGATCAACTCCATTGGTCTTGATAGTGTCACAAATTTGCAAGAATTCAGCTAAAAACTGATGAGGATCTTCCATTGGAAGTCCATGAAACTTGCAGTTCTGCTGCATTAGAGAAACTAATTGAGGCTTAAGCTCAAAGTTGTTTGCTCCAATTGCAGGAAGTGAGATGCTTCTTCCATAGAAGTTAGAAGAGGGTGCAATAAAGTCACCAAGCATCTTCCTTGCATCTCCACCATTGTTATTAGGTTCGGCCATGTCTCCTTCTTTTTTCGAAAATTTCTGTCAGGTTCTCTCCAGAGAATTGTGCTTTAGCTTCCCTTAGCTTCCTCTTCAGAGTCCTTTCAGGTTCAGGATCAGCTTCAACAAGAATATTCTTATCCTTGTTCCTGCTCATATGAAAAAGAAGAGAACAGAAAAGAAAATATGGAATCCTCTATGTCACAGTATAGAGATTCCTTATGTGAGTATAAGAAGAGAAGAATAGAAGAAGAAGAAGAGAAAAACTCGAACACAGAGAAGAAGATGGGGTTCGAATTTTGGGTGGGAGAGAAGTGTTAGTAGATAAATAAATAAATAGAAAGAGATGAGAGAGAGAATTTCGAATTTAAATTAAAATAAAAGGAAAAATATTTTTGTTTTTATTGTAATTATTAGTTAGAATTCGAAAATATGAAAAGGAATAAAATTAAAATTAAAATTTAAAATAATTAGTTAATTAAAAGGAATTTTTGAAAAAGGGATAGGGGATTTTCGAAAATTAGAGAGAGAGAATTAGTTAGGTGGTTTTGAAAAAGATATGATTGAAATAGAAAACTTTTAAAATCAAATAAAAAGTCAAGTAGTTAATTGAAAAAGATTTGAAAATCAAATTTGAAAAGATAGGAAGTCAGAAAAGATTTTGAAAATTGATTTTGAAAAAGATATGATTGAAATGATTGAAATTTAATTTGAAAAGGATTTGAAAAGGAAATTAAAAAGATTTGATTTTTGAAATTAAAGTTGATTACTTGACTAACAAGAAACTAAAAGATATGATTTTAAAATTCAAAGATTGAACCTTTCTTAATAGGCAAGTAACAACTTGAAAAATTTTTGAATTAAAACATTAAATGTTAGTGAGATTTTCGAAAATATGAAGTAAGAATACGAAAAAAATTTTGAAAATCAATTTAAAAAAATTTTGAAAATATGTAAAGATAAATGAAAAAGATTTGATTTTTGAAAAAGATTTGAAAAGATAGAATTTTGAAATTGAAATTTACGATTAAAACAAGGAAAGATATATTTTTAATTTTTGAATTTTTACTAAAGAGAGAGAAAAACACTAAAATGATGCACAACATGAAAATTCAAGATCAAAACTAATAATGCATGCAAGAACACTTTGAATGTTAAGATGAACACCAAGAACACTTTGAAGATCATGATGAACATCAAGAACATAATTTTGAAAAATTTTTAAGAAAAGAAATACATGCAAGACACCAAACTTAGAAATTTTCAAACTTTAGACACTAACAAATTGAAAATGCATATGAAAAACAAGAAAATACACAAAACATAAAAATGCCAAGATCAAACAAAGAAGATCATCAAGAACAACTTGAAGATCATGAAGACACATGCATGAATTTTCAAAAGTTTTTAAGAAAATTAAAAAGATGCAATTTGACACAAAACTTAAAAATTGACACTAGACTCAAACAAGAAACATCAAATTATTTTTGGTTTTTATGATTTTAAAATTTTTTTGGTATTTTTCGAAAATTAATTGGAAAAAGAAAAATAAGGATTTCAAAATTTCTAATGAGAATTCCAGGAATCATGCAATGTTAGCCTAAAACTCTGGTCCAGGAATTAGACATGGCTTACTAGCCAGCCAAGCTTTCAGTGAAAGTTTCGGTCCAAAATACTAGACATGGCCAATGGCCAGCCAAGCTTTAGCAGATCATTACATACAACAGCTAAATTGCTGAGAAAGACAAGGAAGCTCTTCTAAGGATAGTTGAAACCTCGGTCCAAAAGATTAGACATGGCTTAACAGTCAGCCAGGATTTAACATATCTCATGAAACTCTAGAATTCATTCTTAAAAATTCTGAAGACATAGAATAATTTATTTATTTAATTTTTTTTTTGAATTTTTCGAAGATAAAAAGCTTAAAATTAAAATAAAATTACCTAATCTGAGCAACAAGATGAACCGTCAGTTGTCCAAACTCAAACAATCTCCGGCAACGGCGGCAAAAACTTGGTGCACGAAATTGTGATCTTAACAGCGCCAAAAACTTGGTACGCACGTTTATAATCTCAACTCTTTTTCACAACTCCGCACAACTAACCAGCAAGTGCACTGGGTCGTCCAAGTAATAAACCTTACGTGAGTAAGGGTCAATCCCACGGAGATTGTCGGCTTGAAGGAAGCTATGGTCATCCTTGTAAATCTCAGTCAGGCAGATTCAAATGGTTATAAGGTTTTGATAATTAAAATATAAATAAAAATCAAATAAGATAGAAATACTTATGCAATTCATTGGTAGGACTTTCAGATAAGCGTATGGAGATGCTTTGTTCCTTCTGAATCTCAGCTTTCCTACTGCCTTCAACCAATCATTCATACTCCTTTCCATGGCAAGCTGTATGTTGGGGGATCACCATTGTCAATGGCTACCATCCGTCCTCTCAGTGAAAATGGTCCAAATGCGCTGTCACCACACGGCTAATCATCTGTCGATTCTCGATCATGTTGGAATAGGATCCATTGATCCTTTTGCGTTTGTCACTACGCCCAACACTCGCGAGTTTGAAGCTCGTCACAGTCATCCCTTCCCAGATCCTACTCGGAATACCACAGACAAGGTTTAGACTTTTCGGATCTCAGGAATGGCCGCCAATAATTCTAGCTTATACCACGAAGACTCTGATCTGAACCAGGAGCCCAAGAGATAAATGCTCAAGCTATTGCAGATAGAACAGAAGTGGTTGTCAGGCACGCGTTCATAGGTGAAATTGATGATGAGTGTCACGGATCATCACATTCATCAGGTTGAAATGTGACTAAAAATCTTGGAATAAGAATAAGCTTGAATTGAATAGAAAAATAATAGTACTTTGCATTAATTCATGAGGAACAGCAGAGCTCTACACCTTGATCTTTGGGGTGTAGAAACTCCACTGTTGAAAATACATAAGTGATAAAGGTCCAGGCATGGCCGAATGGCCAGCCCCCTAAACGTGATCTCTGAACATAAAATTGTCCAAAAGATGTAAATACAATAGTAAAAAGTTCTATTTATACTAAACTAGTTACTAGGGTTTACAGAGATGAGTAAATGATGCCGAAATCCACTTCCGAGCCCACTTGGTATGTGCTTGGGCTGAGCATTGAGCTTTCATGTGTAGAGACTCTTTTTGGAGTTAAACGCTAGGTTGTAGCCTGTTTCTAGCGTTTAACTCTGATTTGTAACCTGTTTCTGGCGTTTAACTCCATAATAGGACAGGAAGTTGGCATTTGAACGCCAGTTTGCATCATCAAAACTCGGAAAAAGTATGGACTATTATATATTGCTGGAAAGCCCTGAATGTCTACTTTCCAACGCAGTTGAGAGCGCACCAATTAGGTTTCTGTAGCTCCAGAAAATCTATTTCGAGTGCAGGGAGGTCAGAATCCAACAGCATCTGCAGTCCTTCTTCAGCCTCTGAATCAGATTTTTGCTCAAGTCCCTCAATTTCAGCCAGAAATTACCTAAAATCATAGAAAAACACACAAACTCATAGTAAAGTCCAGAAATGTTATTTTTATTTAAAAACTAATAAAAAATATACTAAAAACTAACTAAATCATACTAAAAACTATGTAAAAACAATGCCAAAAAGCGTATAAATTATCCGCTCATCATCTGCTTTGGCACACAAGGCCTCACGGTTTTACCTTTGACGATAGGGATGATAGCCGAAGCCCCCTACACTCACTCGTCAAAACGTGTCATGTTAGGGAGAGGTATCCACACCCTTATAAGGCATGCTTCGTTCCCCTTCCCAACCTATGTGGGACCTTACAAGCGACGGTCCCACATCGGTTGGGAAGGGGAACAAAGCATGCCTTATAAGGGTGTGGATACCTCTCCCTAGCATGATGCGTTTTGACGAGTGAGTGTGGAGGGGCTTCGTCTATCATCCCTATCGTTAAAGGCAAAACCGTCAGGCCTTGTGTGCCAAAGCGGACAATATCGTGCTAGCGGGTGGTCTTGACTGTTACAGATGGTATCAGAGCGGGAGCCCGGATCGATGTGCTAGCGAGGGCGCTGGGCTCCCTTAGGGGGGTGGATTGTAAGGTCCCACATCGATTG
>NC_029788.2:26747260-26773481 GCF_000816755.2 Arachis ipaensis
GGAGGGGAACGAAGTATGCCTTATAAGGGTGTGGATTCCCCTCCCTAGCATGACGCGTTTTGACAAGTGAGTGGGGGGGGGGGGGCTTCGGCTATCATCCTTATCGTCAAAGGCAAAACCGTGAGGCCTTGTGTGCCAAAGCGGACAATATCGTGCTAGTGGGTAGTCTAGGCTGTTACATTAAGTATCTAAACTAATTTGGATTCTTTGAAGTTAATCCATCTTGGTTACTGATGAGCGGATAATTTATACCCTTTTTGGCACTGTTTTTACTTAGTTTTTAGTATGTTTTAGTTACTTTTTATTATATTTTTATTAGTTTTTATTCAAAAATCACATTTTTGGACTTTACTATGAGTTTGTGTATTTTTTTGTGATTTCAGGTATTTTCTGACTGAAATTGAGGGACCTGAGCAAAAATCTGATTCAGAGGCTGAGAAAGGACTGCAGATGCTGTTGGATTCTGACCCTGCTTCACTCAAAATGAATTTTCTGGAGCTACAAAAGTCCAATTGGCCCTCTCTTAATTGCGTTAGAAAGTAGACATCCTGGGCTTTCGAGCAATATATAATAGTTCATACTTTGCCTGAGATTTGATAGTCCAAACTGACGTTCAAAGTCAGCCTAAAACATCTTGGCGTAAAACGCCCAAACTGGCACCAGAATTAGAGTTAAACGCCCAAACTGGCACTAAAGCTGGCGTTTAACTCCAGGAACAGCCTATGCACGTGAAAGCTTCAATGCTTAGCCCAAGCACACACCAAGTGGGCTCCGAAAGTGGATTCCTGCACTATCTGCACTTAGTTACTCATTTTCTGTAACCCTAGGCTACTAGTTTAGTATAAAAACTGCTTTTAGAGATTTATCAAGCACTTGGAGAGTCTTTTATCTTTTAGAGCTTTTTATGCCATTATTCACATTTGGAGGCTGGCCTCATGGCCATGCCTAGACCTTTTTCACTTATGTATTTTCTACGGTGGAATTTCTACACCCCATAGATTAAGGTGTGGAGCTCTGATGTTCTTCATGAATTAATGCAATTACTACTGTTTTCTATTCAATTCATGCCTACTTCTTCTCCAAGATATACTATTGTTCTTAATTCAGTTAAGTCAGAATGAAGGGGTGACCCGTGACAATCACCCAATCTTCGTTACTCGCTTAGCCAAGATCGCGTGCCTGACAACCACAAAGCGATCTACATGATGTTCAACGTAGTCATTGGACGACAGCTGGAGTATACTCTCTTGGATATCTAATACACGGACCGAGTCCGTGAGATTAGTATCTTCGTGGTATAGGCTAGAACCATTGGCAGCATTCCTGAGATCCAGAAAGTCTAAACCTTGTCTGTGGTATTCCGAGTAGGATCTGGGAAGGGATGACTGTGACGAGCTTCAAACTTGCGAATGTTGGGCGAAGTAAAAGTGTGCAAAAGGAAAATGGTCCTATTCCGACACTAGTGGGAACCGACAGATGATTAGCCGTGCGGTGACAACGCATATGGATTTGTTTTCATCCGAGAGGATCATACAGCTTGCCATGGAAGGGGGTAATGCATGGTTGGAAGAAGGCAATAGGAAAGCAGAGGTTCAGAAGCAACAAAGCATCTCCATACGCTTATCTGAAATTCCCACCAATGAATTACATAAGTAACTTTATCTTATTTTATATTTTATTTTAATTGTCAAAACATCATAACCATTTGAATCCGCTTGACTGAGATTTACAAGGATGACCATAGCTTGCTTTAAGCCGACAATCTCCGTGGGATCGACCCTTACTCACGTAAGGTTTATTACTTGGATGACCCAGTGCACTTGCTGGTCAGCTGCACGGAGTTGTGAGAAAAGTGTTGAGATCACGATTCTGTCGTGCACCAAGTTTTTGGCGCCTTTGCCGGGGATTGTTCGAGTTTGGACAACTGACGGTTCATCTTGTTGCTCAGATTAGGTAATTTTATTTTATGTTTAAGTTTTTTTGTTTTTATTCTTTTTATTTTCGAAAATTTTTTTTTTTAAAATATACAAAAATTTTATTTTGTTCTTCAGAATTCTTAAGAATGAATTCTAGAGTTTCATCATGATCTATTGAGGCCTGGCTGGCTGTCAAGCCATGTCTAAATTCTTTTAGACCGAGGCTTCCACTTATCATTGCAGGAGCTTTTTGATTCCCATCAAATTGGCTGTTGTATGTAATGCTCTATTGAAGCTTGGCTGGGCATAGGCCATGTCTAATCTTTTGGACCGAAGCTTTCACATAAAGCTTGGCTGGCTATTAAGCCATGTCTAAATTTTTGGACCGAAGCTTTAGACTAACATTGCATGATTCCTGGAATTCTTATTAAAAATTTTGAATTTCTCTATTTTCTTTTCCTGATTAATTTTTGAAAAATACAAAAAACTAATTAATAAAATCAAAAAAACCAAAAAAAATTTTGTGTTTCTTGTTTGGGTCTTGTGTCAAATTCTAAGTTTGGTGTCAATTGCATGTTTTAACTTTTCTTAAATTTTCGAAAATTCATGCATGGTGTTCTTCATTGATCTTCAAGTTGTTCTTGATGATTTTCCTTGTTTGATCTTTGAATTTTCTTGTTTGGTGTCTTTTCTTGTTTTTCATATGCATTTTCAAATTATTAGTGTCTAAACATTAAAAATTTCTAAGTTTGGTGTCCTGCATGTCTTTATTTTCTTAAAAATTTTCAAAAATAAGTTCTTGATGTTCATCATGATCTTCAAAGTGTTCTTAGTTTTCATCTTGACATTCAAAGTGTTCTTGCATGCATTACATGTTTTGATCTTAAACTTTTATGTTTTGTGTCATTTTTGTGTTTTCTCTCTCCTCATTAAAATTCAAAAAAATAAAAAAATATCTTTCCCTTATTTTACTCATAAATTTCCGAAATTTTGAGTTGATTTGGTCAAAAAAATTTTAAAATTTGTTTGTTTCTTGTTAGTCAAGTCAAAATTTCAATTTAAAAATTCTATCTTTTCAAATCTTTTTCAAAAATCAAATCTTTTTCATTTTCCTTCTTAATATTTTCGAAAATTTTAAAATTGATTTTCAAAATCTTTTTTTTATTTCATATTTTCGAAATTAATGCTAACAATTAATGTTTTGATTCAAACATTTTCAAGTTGTTACTTGCCTATTAAGAAAGGATCAATCTTTAAATTCTAGAATCATATATTTTAGTTTCTTATTAGTCAAGTAATCAACTTTAATTTCAAAAATTAAATCTTTTTAATTTCCTTTTCAAATCTTTCTCAAAATGACTTTCAATCATATCTTTTTCAAAACTTAATTTCAAAATCTTTTCTAACTTATCTTTTCAAATCTTTTTCAATTAACTACTTGACTTTTTGTTTGATATTAAAAGTTTACTATTTCAATCATATCTTTTTCAAAACCACCTAACTACTTTTCTCTCTTAAATTTTTGAAAAATCCTCACCACCTTTTTAAAATTCTTTTTAAATTAACTAATTTTTTAATTTGTAATTTTATTTCTCTTTTTAAATTTCGAATACTAACCAATAATTAAAATAAAAACAAAAATATTTTCATTTTATTTTAATTTAAAATTCGAATTCTCTCTCTCTCTCTATGTGTTCGAATTCTTCATCTTCTCTCTTCTTCATTCTACTCTTCTATTCTTCTACTCACATAAAGGAATCTCTATACTGTGACACAGAGGATTCCTCTTCTTTTCTGTTCTTTTCTTTTTCATATGAGCAGGAGCAAGGATAAGAACATTCTTGTTGAAGCTGATCTGGAACCTGAAAGGACTCTAAAGAGGAAGCTAAGAAAAGCTAAAGCATAACACTCTGGAGAGGACCTGACACAATTTTTTGAAAAAGAAGAAGAGATGGTTGAACCCAACAACAATGATGGAGATGCAAGGAAGATGCTTGGTGACTTTATTGCACCCTCTTCTGACTTCTGTGGAAGAAGCATCTCAATTCCTGCATTTGGAGCAAACAACTTTGAGCTTAAGCCTCAATTAGTTTCTCTAATGCAACAGAATTGCAAGTTTCACGGACTTCCATTGGAAGATCCTCATCAATTTTTAGCTGAATTCTTGCAAATCTGTGACACTGTTAAGACCAATGGGGTTAATCCTAAGGTCTACAGACTTATGCTTTTTCCCTTTGCTGTAAGATACAGAGCTAGGACATGGTTGGACTCACAACCTAAAGATAACCTGAACTCTTGGGAAAAGTTGGTCAATGCTTTCTTGGCCAAATTCTTTCTACCTCAAAAGTTGAGTAAGCTTAGAGTGTAAGTCCAAACCTTCAGACAGAAGGAATGTGAATCCCTCTATGAAGCTTGGGAAAGATACAAGCAATTGATCAGAAGGTGTCCTTCTGACATGCTTTCAGAATGGAGCATCATATGTATATTCTATGATGATCTGTCTGAATTGTCCAAGATGTCATTGGACCACTCTGCTGGAGGATCTCTTCATCTGAAGAAGACGCCTGCAGAAGCCCAGGAACTCATTGAAATGGTTGCAAATAACCAGTTCATATATACTTCTGAAAGAAATCATGTGAATAATGGGACAACTCAGAAGAAAGGAGTTCTTGAGATTGATACTCTGAATGCCATATTGGCTCAGAATAAAATATTGACTTAGCAAGTCAATATGATTTCTTAGAGTCTGTCTGGAATGCAAGCTGCAACAGGCAGTACTAAGGAAGCTTCCTCTGAAGAAGAAGCCTATGACCTTGAGAATCCTGCAATGGAAGATGTGAATTACATGGGAGAATCCTATGAAAATACCTACAATCCTTCATGGAGGAATCATCCTAATATCTCATGGAAGAATCAACAGAAGCCTAATCAAGGCTTCAATAATAATAATGGTGGGAGAGCACGGTTTGGCAATAACAAACTTTTTCCATCATCTTCTCAGCAACAGATAGAGAATTCTAAGCAGAGATACTCTGACTTAGCAACTGTAGTCTCTGATCTATCTAAGACCACTCTCAGTTTTATGACTGAAGCAAGGTCCTCCATTAGAAATTTAGAGGCACAAGTGGGTCAACTGAGTAAAAGAGTTACTGAACTCCCTCCTAGTACTCTCCCAAGTAATACAGAAGAGAATCCAAAAAGAGAGTGCAAGGCCATAAATATAACCAACATGGCCGAACCTAATGAGGAGGAAAAGGCAGTGATTTCCAGTGAGGAAGACCTCAATAGACGTCCACTGGCCTCCAAGGAGTTCCCTAATGAGGAACCCAAGGAATCTAAGGCTCATATAGAGACCATAGAGATTCCACTGAACCTACTGTTGTCATTCATGAGCTCTGATGAGTATTCTTCCTCTGAAGAGGATGAAGATATTGCTAAAAAGTAAGTTGCTCAATATCTGGGAGCAATCATGAATCTGAATGCCAAGTTATTTGGTATTGAGACTTGGGAGGATGATCCCCCATTGCTCATCAATGAACTAAATGATCTAGTTCAACTGAAATTACCTCAGAAGAAACAGGATCCTGGAAAGTTCTTAATACCTTGTACCATAGGCACCATGACCTTTGAGAAGGCTCTGTGTGACTTGGGGTCAGGGATAAACCTCATGCCCCTCTCTGTAATGAAAAAACTAGGGATCTTTGAGGTACAAGCTGCAAGAATCTCACTAGAGATGGCAGACAATTCAAGGAAACAGGCTTATGGACTTGTAGAGGATGTCTTAGTGAAGGTTGAAGGCTATTACATCCCTGTTGACTTCATAATCCTAGACACTGGGAAGGATGAAGATGATTCTATCATCCTTGGAAGACCCTTCCTAGCCACAGCAAGAGCTGTGATTGATGTGGACAGAGGAGAGCTAGTCCTTCAATTGAATGAGGACTACCTTGTGTTTAAGGCTCAAGGATCTTCTGTAACCATGGAGAGGAAGCATGAAAAACTTCTCTCAATACAGAGTCAAACAGAGCCCCCACACTCAACTTCTAAGTTTGGTGTTGGGAGGCCAACGTCAAGCTCTGAGTCTCTGTGAAGCTCTCTAAGAGCTCACTATCAAGCTATTGACATTAAAGAAGCGCTTGTTGGGAGGCAACCCCAATGTTATTTAATTATATTTAATTATTTTCTATTACTATTTTATGTTTTCTTTAGGTTAATGATCATGTGAAGTCACAAAAACAACAAAAAATCAAAAACAGAATGAAAAACAGCATTAAAAATAGCACACCCTTGAGGACAGACTTACTGGCATTTAAACGCCAGTAAGGATAGCAGAATGGGCGTTTAACGGCCAGCCTGGCAGCATTCTGGGCGTTAAACGCCAGAATGGGTAGCACTCTGGGCGTTTAACGCCAGAAAGGGCTGTCTGGCATCTGGCTGGCGTTGAACGCCAGAAATGGGCATCTGGCTGGCGTTTAACACCAGAAATGGGCAGTAGAGTGGCGTTTAACGCCAGGAAAGGTAGCAGAGCTGGCGTTAAATGCCAAAATTGGCACACAATGGGCGTTTAAACGCCAGAATGGTGCAGGGACTCAAATTCCTTGACACCTCAAGATCCGTGGACCCCACAGGATCCCTACCCACCCCACCTCTTCTTCTCTCTTCTTCACACCTTTCCATAACACTCTTCCCCAAACACCCCTCACTTATCAAATTTTACCCTCTTCCCCACAACCTCTTCACCACTCACATCCATCCATCATTAAACCCCACCTACCTCACCATTTAAATTCAAACTGTTTCCCTCCTAACCCCCCTCCCCACACATGGCCGAATTCCCTCTCTCCCTTACCCTATAAATACCCCCTCCTTACCACCTTCATCTTCACACAACATACACACTACTACCCCCTTGGCCGAATTCACACCCCCCTCCATCTCCTCCATTTCTTCTTTTTCTACTCCTTTCTTTCTTCCTTTTTGCTCGAGGACGAGAAACCATTCTAAGTTTGGTGTGGGAAAAGCTAAAGATTTTTGTTTTCCATAACCACTAATAGCACCTAAGGTCGGAAAAACCTCTAGAAAGAGGAAAGGGAAGATAATTGCTTCCACCTCCGAGTCATGAGAGATGGAGAGATTCATCTCAAAGGTCCATCAAGACCACTTCTATGAAGTTGTGGCCAAGAAAAAGGTGATCCCCGAGGTCCCCTTCAAGCTAAAAAAGAATGAATATCCGGAGATTCGACATGAGATTCGAAGAAGAGGTTGGGAAATTCTCACCAACCCTATTCAACAAGCCGAGATCTTAATGGTTCAAGAGTTCTATGCGAATGCATGGATCACTAAGAACCATGACCAAAATGTGAACCTGAACCCAAAGAATTGGCTCACAATGGTTCGGGGGAACTACTTGGATTTTAGTCCGGAAAATGTGAGGCTAGCATTCAACTTGTCAATGATGCAAGGAGATCCTTACCCTTTCACTAGAAGGGTCAACTTTGATCAAAGGTTGGACCAAGTCCTTAGGGAAATTTGTGTGGAAGGCGCTCAATGGAAGAGAGATTCAAGAGGCAAGCCGGTCTAGGGATGGTTGGAGTTCATCCAACGCTCTATAATTCCTACTAGCAACCGGTCTGAAGTCACAATAGACTGGGCTATCATGATCCATAGTATCATGAATGGAGAGGAAGTAGAAGTTCATGAGATCATATCTTTAGAACTCTACAAGGTGGCAGACAAGCCCTCCACTTTTGCAAGGTTTGCCTTCCCTCATCTCATTTGTCACCTATGCAATTCAGCTGGAGTTGTCATAGAGGAAGACACCCTCATTGAAGAGGATAAGCCCATCACTAAAAAGAGGATGGAGCAAACAAGAGAGCCCACTCATGGACCTCAACAAGAGCATAAGAAAATTCCTCATCATGAAATCCCTGAGATGCCTCAAGGGATGCATTTTCCTCCACAAAACTATTAGGAGCAAATCAACACCTCCTTAGGAGAATTGAGTTCCAACATGGGACAACTAAGGATGGAGCACCAAGAGCATTCCATCCTCCTCCATGAAATTAGAGAAGACGAAAGAGCCATGAGGGAGGAACAACAAAGGCAAGAAAGAGACATAGAGGAGCTCAAGCACTCCATAAGATCTTCAAGAGGAAGAACTAGCCGCCATCACTAAGGTGGACCCGTTCTTTAATTTCCTTGTTTTTATTTTTCTATTTTTCGAAATATATGCTTTATGTTTTGTCTATGTTTGTGTTTTTATTACATGATCATTAGTGTCTAGTGTCTATGTCTTAAAGCTATGAATGTCCTATAAATCCATCACCTTTCTTAAATAAAAAATGTTTTTAATTGCAAAAGAACTAGAAATGCATGATTTCGAATTCTATCTTGAAATTAGTTTAATTATTTTGATGTGGTGGCAATACCTTTTATTTTCTGAATGAATGCTTGAACAGTGTATATTTTTGAATTTGTTGTTTATAAATGTTAAAATTGTTGGCTTTTGAAAGAATAATAAAAAAGGAGAAATGTTATTGATAATCTAAAAAATCACAAAAATGATTCTTGAAGCAAGAAAAAGCAGTGAAGAACAAAGGCTTGCGAAAAAAAATGGCGAAAAAAATAAAGAAAAAAAGAGAAGAAAAAGAAAGAAAAATAAAAAGCAAGCAGAAAATGCCAATAACCCCTTTAAACCAAAAGGCAAAGGTAAAGAGGATCCAAGGCTTTGAGCATTAATGGATAGGAGGGCCCAAAGGAATAAAATCTTGGCCTAAGTGGCTAAATCAAGCTGTCCCTAACCATGTGCTTGTGGCGTGAAGGTGTCAAGTGAAAGCTTGAGACTGAGCGGTTAAAGTCGTGGTCCAAAGAAAAAAAAGAGTGTGCTTAAGAGCTCTGGGCACCTCTAACTGGGGACTCTAGCAAAACTGAGTCACAATCTGAAAAGGTTCACCTAGTTATGTGTCTGTGGCATTTATGTATTCGGTGGTAATACTGAAAAACAAAATGCTTAGGGTCACGGCCAAGACTCAAAAAGTAGCTGTGTTCAAGAATCAACATACTGAAATAGGAGAATCAATAACACTATCTGAATTCTGAGTTCCTATAGATGCCAATCATTCTGAACTTCAAAGGATAAAGTAAGATGCCAAAACTGTTCAGAAGCAAAAAGGCTACAAGTCCCGCTCATCTAATTGAAGCTAATCTTCATTGATAAGTTTGGAATTCATTGTATATTCTCTTCTTTTTTTCCTATTTTCTTTTTAGTTTCTTGGAGACAAGCAACAATTTAAGTTTGGTGTTGTGATGAGCAGATAATTTATACCCTTTTTGGCACTGTTTTTACTTAGTTTTTAGTATGTTTTAGTTACTTTTTTATTATATTTTTATTAGTTTTTATTCAAAAATTACATTTTTGGACTTTACTACGAGTTTGTGTATTTTTCTATAATTTTAGGTATTTTCTGGCTGAAATTGAGGGACCTGAGCAAAAATCTGATTCAGAGACTGAGAAAGGACTGCAGATGCTGTTGGATTCTGACCCTGCTGCACTCGAAATAGATTTTCTGGAGCTACAGAAGCCCAATTGGCGCGCTCTCAATTGCGTTGGAAATTAGACATCCTGGGCTTTCGAGCAATATATAATAGTCTATACTTTGCCCGAAATTTGATGGCCCAAACTGACGTTCAAAGTCAGCCTAAAACATCTTGGCGTAAAACGCCCAAACTGGCACCAGAATTGGAGTTAAACGTCCAAGCTGGCACTAAAGCTGGCGTTTAACTCCAGGAACAGCCTATGCACATGAAAGCTTCAATGCTCAGCCCAAGCACACACCAAGTGGGCCCTGGAAGTGGATTTCTGCACTATCTGCACTTAGTTACTCATTTTCTGTAACCCTAGGCTACTAGTTTAGTATAAAAACTACTTTTAGAGATTTATCAAGCACTTGGAGAGTCTTTTATCTTTTAGAGCTTTTTATGCCATTATTCATGTTTGGAGGCTGGCCTCACGGCCATGCCTAGACCTTTCTCATTTATGTATTTTCTACGGTGGAGTTTCTACACCCCATAGATTAAGGTGTAGAGCTCTGTTGTTCTTCATGAATTAATGTAATTACTACTATTTTCTATTCAATTCATGCCAACTTCTTCTCCAAGATATATTCTTGTTCTTAATTCAGTTAATTCAGAATGAAGGGGTGACCCGTGACAATCACCCAATCTTCGTTACTCGCTTAGCCAAGATCGCATGCCTGACAACCACAAAGCGATCTACATGATGTTCAACGTAGTCATTGGACGACAGTTGGAGTATACTCTCTTGGATATCTAATACACGGACCGAGTCCGTGAGATTAGTATCTTCGTGGTATAGGCTAGAACCATTGGCAGCATTCTTGAGACCCGGAAAGTCTAAACCTTGTCTGTGGTATTCTGAGTAGGATCTGGGAAGGGATGACTGTGACGAGCTTCAAACTTGCGAATGTTGGGTGCAGTGAAAGTGTGCAAAAGGACAATGGTCCTATTCCGACACTAGCGGGAACCGACAGATGATTAGCAGTGCGGTGACAATGCATATGGATTTGTTTTCATCCGAGAGGATCATACAACTTGCCATGGAAGGGGGTAACGCATGGTTGGAAGAAGACAATAGGAAAGCAGAGATTCAGAAGCAACAAAGCATCTCCATACGCTTATCTGAAATTCCCACCAATGAATTACATAAGTAACTTTATCTTATTTTATATTTTATTTTAATTGTCAAAACCTCATAACCATTTGAATCCGCTTGACTGAGATTTACAAGGATGACCATAGCTTGCTTCAAGCCGACAATCTCCATGGGATCGACCCCTACTCACGTAAGGTTTATTACTTGGACGACCCAGTGCACTTGCTGGTCAGCTGCACGGAGTTGTGAGAAAAGTGTTGAGATCATGATTCCATCACGCACCAGTTACCCAAGTGCTTTAAAATCACAAACAACTTTGTATGTCCTGTTTCCTACTCTTCTTTTGTCAATAAAGCATTAAGAATAAGAGTGACCAGGTTTATTACAGTTAAAATAGTGGTTTCTGTGTGCATGTTGCTGAAATTGATTGAAGCTTTAATGCTGATAATGATTAAAAAAGTGAAATTTTCTGGTTCTTGAAAAGAGTGCATTTCTTTTGACAAATTCATTTCTAACATATGCACCTCTTTTAGCGTCTTAAACTAGAATTTTTTTTTGAGCAAATGGGCTTCTTGAATGTGAGGTTATTATATAAGGTTGTGATTTTTTTTTAAAGCAACCTCATTTTTGGAAAAGTAGCCCATACCCAAATTGTTTGGAACATGTTCTGTTCTTGAGGAGGATGCAATTTCATAAAAAATGGCTTTTCAAAGGCAGTTTCATTGTTGGAATCATCTCCAAGGCTAAATTTATTAAAAGTGGGTTTTGTTTTTGAAGAAGAAGCCATGCCTTTTGCAATTAGATTCCAAAAACTGCATCCTCTTTTGTCACATACCCCAAACCTGATTTTTCAAACAATAGTCTTTGATTTGCAAGTAATTTGTCCAAGTTACTTGAACTATGAGCAAATTTTGCTAAATCGCTATTCAATCTTTTAATCATTTCATTTAATATTTCATTTTCAGCAACAAGTTATTGAGAAGGATTAACGATGTGCTCTCCTTTAAGTTTTTCAATTTCAGATTTTAAAAACCTATTTTCTTCAATAAGATCAATTGCACATTCGGTCTCCTTTACTTTTTCTTTCAAGAAATCATTTTCAGTTTTCAACACTTCATTTTCATATTTGTATTTGTTATATTTATTCGGAAATTTCTCAGAATGGTGGGTGAGATCATCAACAATAACATGTAAATCATCCATAGACAAGTCATAGTAATTTATCTCATCTAGTTGATCTTCACTAGCCATAAAACAGACTTGAGCTTCATATTCAAAGTCTTCTTCCTCATCCAAATCATTTTCTAAATCCTCCCAAGAGGCCATGAGCACTTTCTTCTTTTCCTTCTTCGCCTTGTCCTCCTTTTTTATCTTAGGACAGTTGAACTTGAAATGTCCAGCCTCCTTGTAGTTGTGACATATTACCTTGCTCAAATCCTTCTTGTACTCCTTTGAGCTTGATCCTTTGTGCCTTCCCTTGTTTCTCATTAGCCTCCTTAGTCTCCTAGCAAAAAATACAAGTTCATCATCTGAAAAACTGTCACTTAACTCACTCTCCTCAGGTTCTATTTTTTATTTTAAGGCTATTCCTTTTTTCTTTGTATCTTGGCTTGTGTGTGTGGTTTCATAAGCTAAGTTTTCCTCTTAACTCATCATAGGTTAGTGGGCTGAGGTTGTTACTCTTGAGTAGGACAATGGCTTTTGTTTTCCAATCTTTTGTGAGGCTTCTAAGGACCTTTCTTACTAGAGTTTGTTCAGTGTGTGTTAAGCCCATAGCATCAAGGCTGTTGATGATGATTGAGAATTTCTCAAACATCTCATCAATACTTTCTCCATCCTTCATGGTAAACATCTCATACTCTTTTCACAGCATATCAATCCATGTTTCTTTGACTTATTTAGTGCTTTCGTGTGTGACTTGGAGTTTCTCCTAGATTTTTTTTGCTGTCTTGCATCTAGACACCTTTCGGTACTCCTCAAAGATGATAGCACAGTGTAGCAAGTTTATAGCTTTAACATTCAGCTCCACCTTCTTTTTGTCATCATCATTCTATGGCTTTCTCCTCTGGAGTCACCATTCTATCAGCACTAGTCTTTGTTGGGATTTTGGGACCATTCACAACTATCCTCCATATGTTGTAATCAATTTATTGAGTGAAGATCCGCATCCTTTCTTTCCAGTAAGCGTAGTTCTTCCCATTGAAGAAGGGAGGCCTGTTGTTTGACTGACCATCTGTTAGGGTGTAGGCCATTGTGGTTGCGCCCAAGTTGTTTGCCATTGGACCTTTTCTCCAAGTTGTTAAGCTTGATTCTTGAGACCTTGGCTCTTGATACCAATTGAAGGTTCCAGAAGGTTTAGAGAATGGGGGTTGAATCTATGGCCTTCTTTAACTTTGATTAATCAAGACTTAAAACCAGAAATTAAACTTGGCTTCTATTTGGTCTGTGCAATGGATTATACAGGAGACAATTTTGTTTTGTCTAATAGAAACCAAAAAAATAGAACTAAAGCAGAGAGAAAGAAGGTGACACAATCATATATCCTAGTTCAGTTGCTTTGTGCAATACAACCTACATCCAGTCTCCACCACAACGTTAGTAGAATTTTCACTATCTTTTAAGCATTACATACACCAATTCTCTAGGACTCAACTTAATCCTATCTGAGACACATCAAGCTTCAACATAAACCTTATTTGGTTATGTAACTACCTAAACTAGACACACTAAGTGCTCACCCAACTTAGCAAGGGATACCTCTCAGGTACTTGATACAACACATAAAATACAACAAAAAAAATCTGAATTTACTTTTGGCTTTTCTCTCAAGTGTTTCATTCAACCTTTTTCACTCTATGGCTTTTATCAATGTCTCACTTTCTTGCCTTTTACCTTAGAAAGAAAACAAAGAAAGATATACATTGAAACAGAAATACAAATAGTAAACAATGAAAGAGATGATGATTCACATCCTTGACTCTATGTGCTGAACCAATACAAAACAGTAAAACTTAAAGGAGATTGATGCATAACAGCCTTTGTTACTATAAGTTGAACCAGATTTAGCTATCTCTGATGAAGCTCTTCATCTTGGCGGAATGTTTCTTTGATCTAGAAACATTGTCCAAAATGTTGAACTCTCACAAAGAAGCTCTCTATGAAACTTAAATTCTGGTTCTCTCTCCTTCCGCTCTAATGAGAATTATTTTTCTTTTTGTATCTTGATCAGAGCCACAGTTAGGGTTTCTTCAAAGTCAACTTCTTGGATCCTGGGCTAGCAAAGATCCTCCCTTCTCTTTCTTCAATCAACCCCAAAACTTAGGAATTTTAGATCTGGTTCTTTGTTTGACCGAGGAGGGCAGAGCAACAGAAATTTGATTGCTCAGTGATAATCCCAAATTCAAACCCTTGAAAATATGCATTGGCTCCAAGTAACATTGTAAGCCATTGATTTACAGTAGATAAAGTTCAGCCACCTCTTTCCTCTTGTTACGACCCAAAATGGTGGTGCAAAGAGTTGGAGAAGAAGTGAAGAAATTAAATTGCATGCAAATAGAAACTAATACCTTTAACCTCTAACTTAGATTAACATACTTTTGATTAGTTTGATTGGACATTGCTTTCTTGATTAACTTTCTCTTTCTTTCTTCTATGGTATGTAAGTTCGAAGATGAAGCTCTCTCTCTCTCTTTTTCTTGTGTTTACTCGAAGTGCACATGTGAAACCTAGTTTAGGTTTGATTCACTAAATCTTGGTTGGCATTGGGCTTGGTCTTTGGATCATTTTTCACTTCAATCAGTAGCCTTGGGTAGATTAGTCTTCATAGGTTTGGGCTGCAACAATTCTCTTTTGGGTCTGCATACTTGCAACACATCATCAAAGCCCATTTGGGTTATTAACCCAATTAACATGTTTATCATCATCAATGTGTTAATTATTTTTCTTAACTCAACAAATAAGAATCTTGATTGATTTAAAATTAACTTATCTTATAACCAATTTAATTACTTTTAATAAAATAGTTTCTCAAAATATAAAGCTCAAACTTAATAAAATAAATCATAACTTATTTATATTTAGATTTTCAAAAATATAGGATGTTACAGTTTCCTTCATTATTTTTGTCATCGACTTTGTAGTTAACTTCAAATTCCTCTTCACTATTGTTGTTATCTTCTTCTCAAGCTATATCCCCGAGTTTATCTATATTCACCTTCTCGCCAACTGTGTCCAGCTCCATATGCTGTTCAAACTCAACGTACAACTCTATCATCGGCACGTGAAATTGGATTTGTTAATAAATATAACATCTGCTGCATACAATTATCGTCAGTGAGGACATTATTTCAAACTATATTAGCCCACCACCAAATACTTGTACATGATTCCTGTATGAAATATTGCTCACCTTTTTTAAAATGTGACTTTGTATGTTCTCACAAAGGCCATTTTGTAACTCTACAAAACTTATATGGTGCATGGAATAGATAAAAAAGGACGGACATTCACAAACAAAAGTCACTCCCTTGTGTATGTTTGGTATGATCTTACCATTATAATACACTCACAAATTTACAATATCTTTCATAGCCTCAACCTCATCTCATTCAACCTAATTTTTTTAACTCTACTAATTGTCACAAAAAAATCACAGGTACAAAAGAGAGATGAATGTCAATGGTATTTATAGGCAAAGCTTTCGGATTAAAATATCTTATTTAATCAAAACGCAACTTATGATTTACTAAATGCAACCTGCATTTTGTAGGATTAAAATTAAAAAAAAAAATTGCAGACTGCATTTTGTACGACATTATAGTAGTATAAAACTATAAATATTTTAAACACATTCATTTTATTGTGTAACACCAATATTTTTTTTTGAAAGCAAACAGCTCAACACAATAGTAGTGGAGCAACCAGAGTCACCCAAACTAAAAACAAACAAATTTAACAAGAAATATAACAAAACAAATCCATCCCCATGTCATCTCCGGCATAGCCATCAACAACTAAAGGGATCCCCACCTCTCCACTCGTTAGCACTATTCGAAGACATGTTGATAATTTCTTCAACTCCTTTGCTTGTGTGCTGAAAAATCCGCCTATTCCTTTCCAACCATAGGTTCCAGACGATCGCACAGAGCTCTTCCATCCTCCTCGGTTCTTCTGTCCAACTAAGAAAGTGCTCTTTCATCGATCCCGGATAAGACCAGGGTCGACCAAAGGCTGAAATCCAAGCACTCCACACCTGCCAAGCAAATACATATCCTAGAAACAAGTGATGTACATCTTCCACCTCGTTATTACAAAGAACACAAGTAACATCTTCCTGACTGATGATTCCAAACCGACTCAACCTGTTCTTTGTATTCACTCTTCCTATCAGAACAAACCAGACAAACAACTCCACTCTAGGCGGAACTAACCCCTTCCAAACAGTCCTAATGAAGCTATATCTAGTCACCTCCTATGGGATCAGTTCCTCCTGCATCACCTGCACAAATGACTTAGTTGTAAAAACACCTCGCCTATCATATTTTCATACCACTCTATCCTCTCTGTTATGAACAAATTTCACAGGTCTCAAAACCTCATGCAATGCACTCAAGAGTTCCAACTCCCATTGGAAGAGCTCTCACCTTCATTGGAAGTTCCAAATCCACTCAAACCCATCCCAAAAACCGCACTCCCCTATAACATATCCACATTGGTTTGAAACAGAGAAAAGCCTCAAAAAACGATCCTTCAGAGATCCACCAAGCAACCATACATCCTCCCAAAATCGAGTCTGATGCCCATCACCAACCTCCATGGATAGGCCTGCGACCATCTTATCCCTTAAATTTTGATTCATGATTTGTAATTGGCAAATATCCTTCCATGGTCAGTTCTTGAGTCGACAGTGGCTCATTGGGATTCAGATTATGACATGAACATACAACCTTTTTCCACAGTGCACACTCTTACTTTGCAAACCACCACCATCACTTAAACAACAGCGTTGTGTTACGAACCATAGCGTCCCCAACTCCCAACCCACCTAATTTCTTCGGCGCATGCACCACTTCCCACCTTACTAATGCCATACCAGTCCTACCCTCTTCTGAACTCCACAGGAATCTTCTCTGCAGTGAAATCAATTTCTCGGCAACAGCTTTCGGCATCTTGAACAAGCTCAAATAGTATACTAGCAGACTGTTCAACACTGATTTGATAAGCACCAACTTCCCAGCTTTGTTTAGCACATTGGCTTTCCACAAGCTGAGTTTCTCCTCCACCTTGTCTATTATAGGATTCCATGTCTTTACCAACCTCAAATTATCTCCTAGAGAGATTCCAAGGTATTTAACTGGAATGGCATCCCCCTTACAACCCAGCAAGTTACACATACACTCGATCCATTGCTCCTCACGATTAATTGGAATCAGGCTGGACTTATCAAAATTGATACTCAGGCCTGATATCAACTCGAAGCATCGTAGAAGCCTCTTGTAATTCTTAATAGTTTCCTCTTCTGGTGGCAAAAGAGGATAGTGTCATCAGCAAACTGAAGGTGTGACAATGCTACACTATCTCTACCAACCAGCAACGGTGACATACAACCATTCTTCACTGCCTCTCCAATCATTCGATGCAGCACATCCACAACCAGTATAAACAAGAATGGAGATAGTGGGTCACCTTGTCTCAAACCTCTTTTCATGTTGAAAGGCTTAGACGGCGAACCGTTTATCAGCACCGACATAGACGTAGTAGCTACACATTCCATAACCCATGCTCTCCATTTATGCCCAAATCCCATCTTTTGCAGCATAATGTTCACAAAGCTCCACTTGACCCTGTCATATGCTTTTTGGAAGTCAAGCTTGATTAAGGCAGCCTCTTTTTTCCTCAGTTTAAGCCAGTTAACTATTTCACACGCAATAAGCGCCCCGTCATGGATTTTCCTTCCCTGTACAAACGCACTCTGGGTCTCTCATACTAATGCTGGCATCATTGATCTCATCCTCCTAACTAGCACCTTCGAAATAACCTTATACACACCCCCACCAAACTGATAGATCGCAAGTCTTTAATCTCATTCGCACCTATAAATTTAGGTGCCAGCGCCACCCAAGTGATATTGGCATCCGCCGGTAGCCTGCCCGTCTAAAAAAACCCCATCACTACAGCCGTGAATTCAGAACCAATCTCATCCCAACATCTCTTGATGAAGTTCATGTTGTATCTGTCACACCCTGGCGCCTTGGAGGACTCACAGTCCCACACAGCCTCTCTGATCTCCTCGGCCGACGGCATCACTTCTAGAGCCATTGCATCCTCCTCACCTATTTGAACCACCAGACCATCTCTGAAACCCATAATAGGAGAGTCTTCCTGATGATATAAATCCTTATAAAACTCTCTGATAGCAACCTTTATTCTAGCCTGATTCCGAACTAGCCTGCCGTTGATAACCAGAGTATCAATCCTATTATTTCGCCTTTTGCTGAAGCTATATTGTGGAAGTATCTTGTATTTCTGTCCATATCATTCACGTGCCGAGACCGCGACATCTGCTTCTAATGCACTTCTTTTCTCACATACCATCGCTCACAGCACTTAACCAACGCCTTTCTTCTAGCCTCTAGTGTTCCATCATATACTCCATTGCTGACCATATCATCAATCCTCTTGATCTCTTTCTCAAACTTTATAATCTTCTTATCCATCTCACCGAAATTTGCCTTATGCCATCTTCCCAGTGGTTCTGTCAGCGCCTTCAATTTATCTGTGAACTGTAGCTCCCCCAAACCTCTCCATTCCTCCTTCACCATCCTGAGAAAACCCTCATGCGTAAACCACGAATCAAGGCTCCGGAACGGCCTCGGACCTCCTCTCAGCTTCCTACCTTTCACTATTAGCGGACAGTGATCTGACAAACCCCTTGGTCCACCTCGCAAATGTGCCTCTGGGAACTCTTCTAGCCACTCCAAACTGACCAGAACTTTATCTATGCAACTGCAAGAGTGCTCGCGAAACCATGTAAACTTCCGGTCAGTGAGTGGCATATCCACTAAGTTCATGTCCTGTATCCAAAACTTAAAATCTTCCGCAGACCGTGTCAACCCAGTAGTACCTCTCTGTTCCTCTACATGTCCTATTTCATTAAAGTCTCCCATAAAACAGCACGGAACCTGACATAACCCCGCTATATAGCTCAGCTCCTCCCATACATGAATCTTCTCATATCTATCATGTGCACCATAGACCAAGACAAACGCACAGTTGAAACTATTTTTTAATATCACTCCTTCAACATACAACCACCTCTCTCCCTTATAGAAGTTATTTAATTTAAACATCACCTCATCCCAAATTAACAAAAGTTCACCAGATGCCCCATCAGAGCCTACATATTCCCAACCTGGACTACCTTGTCCCCATATTCTTGCAACGTCAAATCTCGTCACTATCTGCCTTTTAGTTTCAATTAAACCTAACATTTGTATCCTATGTTTATTCCTTAGGTCCTTCACTATTCTTAACTTTTCATCTCCCATCAACCCCCTAACATTCCATGAATTGAATATCATTTTAAAATTATTTTACACACCTGTTTTGCATGTTTAGGTCTGCACTGTCTCATTTTCACTCTCTGCTTTGCCATTTTTCGTTCTGTGCTTGTAGAATTGCCATAATGTCATCTTCTTCGTTGTATAATATCGCTCCTGATTCATGTGCCAGCTCCCATGTCTTTCTATTTTCTATCAGTTGCTCCTCCACATCGGTTTGCTAATTGTCACTTGCTTCTGCATCATTCCCCCTTTCCTCTTGGCCCGGTTCAGTCTTTCCAATGCCGTCCTCATTCTCACTGCAGAGCATCCTATCGGTTTGCACACAGCACTGTTGTCTACCTGGCCTTCGTTCACTCAAGGTAACGTTCCTTGCTCTGGCGCTCTGCTTCCCGTGCCGCCCCTCTATTTTACCAGCCAATATCATGCCTCCATCCCTCGAAATCTCAGGGAGTTTGTCACGTCGTTCTCCCCCTGCTACCTGATGAGCTGAAGCGCCACACAAACCATGATCGACTGCCGCTGAAGGAATCTCCTCCCCACCACTGACGTCACTCTCCGCGTCTTCAACAGCACCAGTGACGCTGGTTTGGAGGCAGACGTTCCCATCGCGTAGCATCTGCCTCCCCCACCCCCCAGGTTTATGCCGAGTCCAACCCCTCTGTGGCCTTCCCCGTCGATCGCCTCCTGCCTTCCAGCGACTGGGGATTCTCCAAGTGCGCCGCGTCTTTCTCCCGTGCTGGCCAGATCTGGAGAATCGCGACCCGCTTCCCCCACAGGTGTCCGACTCGAGTAATCCCCCACAGGCCGCTGACCCGTATCTGTTTGCTCCTGGAGTGCTAGGACCAACATTTCCTGCCTGCCCCCATGCTGTCTTTTATTGTATATGGCCCAAGTTTTTCCTAAGTATGCCTTTTTTGGTGTTGCATTTGTGGACTCCCTTCTCAGCCCAACTAGGTCACAAGTTACTGTTTTTTCCGAACCTTCCTCATAGAGAATAACGGCTCTTCCCCCCAAATCATGCATACCATGATTATCATTAGTTAATGCTTGATACGTTCCGATTTCCCCGCGATTATGATACGCACAGCCATTACTCCATTCATTCAAAATTGAGTCTGTAATTACAATTCTGCCCTTGTCTTCTTCCTCACCCCGTGGTACCATCATCAACCGCTCTGCTCATGCAACGACCCTGCTTCAAACTTCTGCATAATATCCACACCGGCGCTGTTAATGTTGCTACCGGAGTTCCCTTGTACACTTGTCTTCTCATCCTCAAATCTTCCGATGCAAAGCAGATTATACACCTCATGTCCAACCTCCTTCACCAGAACATCAAAGCCTCCCGTACCAACTGTGACGTGAACCCATTCTTGAATCACATCCATTACACAAGTGTCAATCTGAACACGACCTACAGTGAAAGAGCTACATATCCGTTTCTCTGGCACACCCAACGACTTCATCCCATTGGCCTCCTATCGTTCTAAAAGTGTTAACTGACCAAGCGTGCAATAGGACCCCAAAGCATTCCAACCACACCCTTTGAGTTTCACTATGTTCCGACTCCTCCCATCGCCACACTCTATGGAACAACTGTAAGAGACTATTCATGTTAAAGGTGTAAGCGTCGTCAGCATGCCAAACACTGTCAAAAGTCAAAAGTACTTTGTATGCGCCCATCTCCCGCACCTGAACAGCATTAGGCACATTCTTCGCGATCATTTTCTTTAAAGAAGCAAAGTTAATGGCTTTGGTCGTGCCCCCGACGAGGCTCCTCTGCAGTCATTCCAAATTCTCTGTTGCCACTACTACTTTCACTTTCTTTGTCCAGCCATTTCCATGCGGGTCTTTATCGATTTCCTGCTTCCGTACCTCATTTTCAGGTGCTTCAGGATCATTCTGGGCATCTTTCCTACGTGGTTGCCATGTAACAATTTGTCGCTTGTCCCCCTCCGCACGTCTATTACTTAATGTTGCTGCTCCTGACATTCTTCTGTATTTAGTCTCTTCCACAAACACTATCTTCCCTCTCAGTCTCTGATGATTCATTTCCGCAATAGCCTTCAGTGCCCCTCCTTTCGTTGTGTATCGCACGACAGCAATCATGTACATATTTTTACTTTTTTGTTTCCGTGATAAATATATATCATTGATGCGTCCCGTCCAGATGAACAATTGGAATAATTCTCTCTTGGATATGTCATGCGGCAGATTACTCACAAAAACAGAGAATGATTCATTCTCCCCGCTGATACTCTTCTCGATTCCAAACCCTTGGATCCTTGTCATGTTCCCTACGCCTACCCCTCCCTGTGTTTTCCACCCCCTCTCTCTCTCTCTCATTCTCTCTTTTTTTTTCTCATGGCCTATTCCTTAGTAATTCAATTTCTCTTTACTTCGTCAATTGCCAATTGTAACACCAATATTTTTTTTATATATAAAAAAATTAGTCACATTAATTCTTATTTATTGTCAAATAGATCATATGTGTTAATGAGGTGGCAGTTGAAAAATATGAACCTCAAGCAATTTTTACTCTCTTTTTTCTCTTTAATTTCTTTTATCGATATAAATTTTTTGAGAATTTTTTTTATCATTTTAGTATTTTAAAGTTACTTTTTTATCCATATATAGTATTTTAATATTTTATCCATTTAAGATGAGTTCATTTTTTATTCTAAAAAGGGTAATTTTAGAATTTGATAATGACAATCATATCTCATGCATAAAAATATTATTTGATGAATGAAAAAAAATAAATTTTAAATATTAACAATATAACAATAATTGGAAGCATTAGCAAATAATTTTCACAAAAGAAAAATAAATTTTAATGGAAGAAGAGTGTTGCAAATTCAAAGTTTTTACTCGTTACAAAATTTAGAATATAGGCAATGATAAGATTAAAATTCAAGATTTAGTAAAATCAGTTTTAGGACTTTAAAATCATATTAGAATAATAAAACTAATTTTATTTTTTAAGTTAAAAATATTTTAAATTAAGTTTAAAATAATTTTAAATCATCAAATTCAAATTGATTTGAGAAAAACTCAATTATATTTTAAAACACGTTTTAAAGTTATTTTTTAAAGATTACGATTGATAGGTTTGAATTAAATCAATTTCAAACCGTCAAAATTTGAAAAACTAATTTTGTTTTAGAAGTTTATTTGAAAAAATATCTATTTTTTCCTTCTTAGTCATATGCCAATCAATTCTAACTCCATAACGGTTTAGGACTCTATAAATAGAGATTATTGGAGTGTTGTTTAAAAAGTTTACATCGTCATAAACTTATTCTATCAAATTGATTTCAATTCTTCAGTTGTATAAGTGTTTCTTATTAGAACATGAGAGATAAAATATTTTTATCGATAGAACTTCCTTTGTAATCGTAAATTCTTTTTAGAAAAATTAGATTCTAATCCTTTGTATATCACATTGTAAAATAAAGAGTTTTGAAGCACTTTCAAGTGTTATGGAATTGTGTTTGCTTTAAGGTTTTCTTAGACCATATATCTCTTGAACACTAAGGAAAGGTTGTGTCATTTTGGAATTGTTAATCACGATGAGAACATGTGTGTGTTATGTAATCAGAATGTTGAATATATTCTCACTTGTTTTTTGGCTGTGAATTTACTTGGCAGGTGTGGTGTGTTTAGCTATCTGAATTTGGTACACAATAGTCCGTCCCGGATACTTTGAAGGAACATTTTTAAAGTTGGACAGAAGCTACAACTAGAAAAGAGGAGCGCAAGAAGTGGTTCATAAGCTTCTTTGCCATTGTTTGGAACATCTGGTTAGAAAGGAACAGGAAATTGTTTCAGAATAAAGATAAAGGTGCTGAAGAAATTATTAACATGACATTTCTTAGTTACAAAGAGTGGAGGTAGGAATATCCTTTTTGTTGTTGATAGCAATATCGGAAATAACATTGGGATAAATATTTACTTTGAGATGTTGCTAGGTGACTTTAACAGGTGGTGTTTTGTTTTGGTTATTTTTTTTGTTTTTGTTTCATGTTTGTGTTGAGCTCTGTTGTTTAAAAAAAAAAGACCAAATATCTTTAATAAGGTTGAGAGACTTGTTACACAAAATAATATGATGTCCAATAACAAAAGATTGAACATAGATAAAATGATTGTATTGAACCACAATAAAATCAAAGTTTGCAATATCATTTTGTTAAACTCTTTAAATTTCATTGCAAATAATATTTCAAAGTGGTATGAAATATCTATTTTTTTATATGTGTTTGGAGTATGTTTGCAAGTCTTTCAAAAATATTAGTACAAGTTTATTTTTGACTTGTTTGAGTGAGCTTCTAAAAAAATATCTTTTTTAGTTATCTTATTTTTAAGAAAAAATGTAGCTTCTCAAAAAAAGATATTTTTTAATTTTTTAGTACTTCTACAGTTTATTTTTATTACCAGAAATTTACCAAACATACTAAAAATAAAAAAGATATTTTTTTACTGAATTTTTTTATATCAACTTAATGGCACCCAAACAAACATTTTATATATTTAATTTAACAAATGGGCTACACATCCATGTTATTTTCCATCTAAGTTGGCCCAACACTAAAAAAATCTAATTTCATTAAATGAGCGAGTATTACACGCGCCAAAATTTTCCAAAACATTAACATTCATTTGCGCCTTGAATATGAAATAACATTCATTCTTCTCCCTCGAAACCATTGCTGGAGTTCAAATCTCTCTCAAAATCTCTCAAAGCTCGTTCGTATTCTTTGTGGAAACTGCTTTTACTGAAGAATCGCGAGAAGATTTCGAAATGAAGAAGAAAAACAAACAAAAACAAGAACAGAGACTGCGAAAGGTATGAGAAAAATTACTGTTCATTTAAAATCTCGCAATCTCGCATTTCTCCTAGTTGGATTTAAGGTTTAGTTGGATTGAGTTGCTTCGTTTAGTAGATCGACTTATTCTGATTCCATTTTTTTTTTTTGCGTAACTAGGGCATACGAATGGAAATGTGTTGTTATTTTCTTTCTATTATATATAGTTCGATTCATTAGAGTTAGTGATTTAGATTCACTTGACTGTTAGTGTGTTCAGTTGAGTTCTTTTACATGCATAAATATTTTTCTTTCTGATTGAATGTTTATAACGTTTTACTCAAAACATGAATGGAGATTAGTTCATTGGAGTTACTGCTTTAGATTCACTTGATTGTTAAGTGTTCAGTTGAGTTCTTTTGCATGCAGAAATATTTTTCTTATTGATTGAATGTTTATCACGTTTTATTCAAAACATGAATGGAGTTCGGTTCATTAGAGTTGCTGATTTTGATTCACCATATTGTTATGAGTTCAGTTGAGTTCTTTTGCATGCAGAAATATTTTTCTTACTGATTGAATGTTTAACACATTTTATTCAAACATGATGGGAGTTCAGTTCATTGGAGTTGGTGATTTTGATTCACTTGATTAAAATATGCATGCTTGTGCTTGTCGATGTATTGAGTGAAATATTGACCAAATTTTTTTGTCCCTACAATAAAAATGAAAAAGATGATGGTGACAAAAAAGTAGAAGCCGCACTATAACTTAAGAATCTATACACATTAAATATATTTATCACCTTTTATTCAAATAAACTCTATTTTGTATTATAAATATATCATAACATACTATTTCAAAGCCTTGAAGAAAACTCACGATCTCAGATGCCAGATAAAAGCAATAGCGTAGATGTTCAAGAATATGAGTCAACAAAAGAAAGATATTATCGAAGAAATGGGATTCGGTGTATTGGCACATATACCGGAAAAGAATGTCTCTCACAATACTTCTTTAATGTATATATGTGAATATTAATGTAAATATTATTGAAAATCTAATGTTAATGCATATATCTGTTGGAACAGTCTGGTTGCTATTTTTTTCTAGGTTAAAGTGAATGGATTCAGAATATTTATCAAACATTAAAAGCCCAAAAACATAAATGAACCGAAATTAATAGACCAGATGAACCAAAAAAGTGCATATATCACTATTGCAAAAAGCTAATTTGAAAAAAATATTTGTAACAGTATTCAGTTTCAGAAATAGCTAAACTCTTTGACATAACAGAATAAAGTGACTATTCAATAAATAAAGAAGTGACTATTCAATAAAAAATTTCAGAAAGCTAATTTCAAAAAAAAAAAACGTGACTATTCAATAAAGAATAACATCAATAAGAAATTAATCCTCCTATAATTTCAATGAACCAAAAATTACTCATATATGAATGGAAATTTATGTTAATAAAAACTGAAACTCCTATAATCCACTCTGGGATAATTCATATCATGTGCATCGTAAAGGCTACAGCTTGACTGAATCACTGATCCACCATCTAAAAGGTTCAACTGCAAAAGACAAAATAAATCATATATTATCAAAATGCACAAACGAAAAATGGGCAAGTTTGGAATAATTTTTGTAGAACTTTCTAACTTCTTCTAATGTTTTGAAAATCATACCAACCTTTGGGACAAATTGTTCATCTACAACACACCTGGTCTGCATAATAAACTGAACACATTATTAAAATAAAATCATTGTATAGTACTAAATAAACGGAACATTGTCCATTACATAAATTCAAATTCGAACAACTGTTTGCATAATTAACCGAACACATTATTAAAGTAAAACAATTGTATAGTACTAAATGAACGGAATATTTTTCATTACATAAATTCAAATTTGAACATTGTATATATATAATCAAATTCGAAACACCTGCATCTAGAATTCAAAGAGTGCATTCCATTCAATTCAATTCAGTTCAATCCAAATCAGAACATCTGTAACACCCTATCATACAGAGTCTTATGCTTACTCCTTCCTCAAATTCCAAGGGCTTCCGCCTCTGATCGGCGTAACTCTTTTGGCGACTCTGCGCCGTAAGCATCCTGTCTCAGATTTTCTTGACTTGTTCAGTGGTTTCAGCTATCATTTCTGGCCCCAACAAGCCTTTCTCTCCAGCTTCATACCAACATAGTGGAGATTGACATTTCCTCCCATACAATGCCTCATACGGAGCCATTCCGATGC
>NC_029788.2:26773649-26781300 GCF_000816755.2 Arachis ipaensis
CAATAATCTAGCCATCCGGCTCACGGTTAAATCCATAACCAGCCAATTCATTAACAATTACGGCCCTTCGGCCCATGGCACAACAAGCACTTCCACCGCCATTCTCCGCATCTCACAAAATCATCTTTGATCCTCAATGATCATTCATTTTTCCCTTGCTTCACTCGCAAGTTACCACATTCACTAGCCCTTTTTCTCATGCTAGGCATATCATAATGATTTAAGACATAAGTGGTGAGATCGGAGGCTTAGAAGTATGAAATTTGGCTTTTAAAACTCAAAAATCAACTTTGGGATGAAAATAGGTCCACGCGTACGCGCCCGCGTGGATGGCGCTTCTGCACCCACAGCTGAGGTGGTGAACACCCGACCAGTCTGTTGTGCTTTCCCAGCACCTTGCTTTTGCTTCTCTGGACAACTTGCGGCTTTATGCCCCGCCTTTCCACAATTGTAGCACAAACCCCATCCGGCCTTGCATGGTACTCCCGGATGGTGACTCCCACACCTAGTACAAGTTTGATCATTCTGAGGCTGCTTCCCAAACCTTTTCCCTTGGGAGTAGTTGTTGTTAGGCCTCCTAAAAGAACCTCCCCTCTTGAAAGACGGACCTCTAGGTGCAAAGCTCTTCCCTCGGTTCTGTGGAAATGATCCTTTGTGACTTCCTTTCTCAGCGGCTTCCCTCTTCACACACTCTTTAGCAACCCTACACTTGTTCACCAACTCGGAGAAAGTTCTAATCTCCATTGGCCCCACCGAACCGAAAATATCACTCCGGAGTCCTCCTTCGTACTTAACACACTTCCATTCCTCCATAATCAACATCATACTCACCATCAACATGATACCACCCATCAATTCAACATCAATCATCCATCAAGTATATATCACAACATGCATTTCTCATATTTCACCAATCAAGGCATCAATATTCATAATCACATATATGAACACATCATATATTTCAACCATCCAACAACACCAACAATTCAATGCCTATCTTAGGGTCTCATATTAAGCCATAAAAATAACATTTTTGGCTTTCTAGAATAAATTCTCATTTATGGGTTAATTAGCCGTTAATTAACCGGATCTTACAACATCTGCGCCTAGAATTTAGCAATTGCATTCAATTCAATTCAATAATAAAAACCTTGTCCGCTTGATTCAATTCTGAAAAATAATTCAAATCACTCTCATTCAACTGATTTGAAGTTGAATCATTCATTGTTTTGATAGCCTATTGAAATCTGAAAGCGAAGAAGATAAATTCACATATCGAAAAAGAAAACGAAGAAGAATAGGAAGAAGAACGACGAGCAGCAGATAAGAAAAAGAAGAAGAACGACGCAGTAGCAGAGTAGATCCAAAAATTGCAATCAGATCATTAATGTGAAAAAAATGTTCACGTTGAAGAAAAAGCTTTACATAATTCTATTACGTTAATAGGAGGGAGAGGGGACGCACGTGTATTTCACATAACTTGAGGGTGGGAGAGGCGCGTTAACAAAAAAGTGCTTGAATGACTTAGTTAAGTTTTTTACATGAATGTGGAGTATTATTGTTAATTCAAATTACTTTTAAGTGGTGCAAAAAATATTATTACATAATTTGAACATTTAAAATTCGTATATAAATCCACAAAAAATTAATTATCATTAATTTTATCATTCAATTCACCTCCTTTTTTAAGTATATTTTTATGTTTATGGATATATATATATAGTATGTATTATGAATTTGTATCTAATTAAATCATTAAATCTTTCAAATATAGTACCTTGTTTAGTACAATATCCAATGTTACTGAGCAGAGTTTGACAATATTATACAATATCCTTGCTTTTTAGCTAACAATGAATTTGCCAATATTAGGGCATGTTTGACCCATAAAATTGTTCTCATTCTTATTTTCAATCATTTGATTTATTTCTATTTAATACTTTTATAAAAAGAAAAGTGAAAAATAATAAATATTTTATTTTCATTTTTTTTGTAAAATTATAAAAAATAAAATAAAAAAAAAAAAGGTTATCAATCGCAAATCAAGTCATATCTAAATTTCTTCATGCTATTATTTTAAAATATGCAATAAATGTAAAAAAGATAAAAAGACTGAATACTTAACAAAAATATACTATTCCTGTGTGGATACCTGGAGGGGAGCTCGACTTCTGGGAGTCGGCGCCGAGTTGTTATTTTCGGTGTCGATCTATAAGCCTTGAGAAAATCTGAGCTTTACGCCTGGAGAGATGTCCAATTGTGCAGAGTGCGAACAAGAAACAAAGGGAGAGTGTACCTGCAAAGGCACTCCGAAGCTTAAGTTAGTATTGAGAATTCAATCTGTCCCTTAGGATAGAAGATCATACCTTTTTATAAGTGGAATGAAACAGGTCAGTTATATTTCTGCTTTATTGTCTGAATTGAAGAGTAATAATAAGGTTTAATGAGTGATGATGTCTGGTCGGACGTTTTGATTCTATGATGTAGGCCGTTGAGCTCGGTTGTAACGCGTAACGTCGAACTATGCTGCATTTTGCCAAGTTATGACTCATAATGCCGAGTTATGACTTGATATTTGTAGCGGTCAGATCATAGCCCCAAGCTTAGCTTGGAAATGTGTTTAATGAAGCAGGTTGAGCTTATTAATGAAACATAAGTCGGTTATTGAGCGAGTAACTCGGCCAATTAGGTTAGGCCTTGTAGCCCCCTGTTCAAATTGCTTTATTAAAGAGTTAATGATGGCAAATGGTGGTGTGGGTAGGAGAGATACAGAATTAAATGCACGTGCGTGGTTCCAATGTCCCTGATTGATTGAGGGCAGTGGAATCGAAAGAGTTGGGTAAAGTGTATTTAATTAAAACACTTTTGTAATCCTGAAAGTTTTCACTTTGGCTCCCTTTCTCTTTCTTGTTTATCAGAGATGTTTTGAAGCAATATGAGTAAAAGAGGTATGCTCTAATTTCTTTGTTTTTCCTCCTGCATTTGTTTGCTTTTCTTCTTCTTCTTCTACATTTGTTGGTTGCTGATGGGTTTCGAAGAGGAGAAAAAAGAGAAGATTGATTGGTCATATGATTGGGTGAATGAGGACGTGAGGAGTCGTGCATTTCTGTTTCAAGATGAAGATGTTGTGAAGGAGATTGATAGTAGTAGGATTGTTAGGGTAGGTTCTGGGGTTCGGGTGGAGCTACTTCCTTGTTCTTCAGGTGACAGGATTTTCACAGAGGGGAGGGTTTTGAGCATTCTATATATATAGTAGTGTTTTGGAGAAATTGAGGGTGAAGCTGCCGTTTACGGACTTTAAGTGTCAGGTGTTGAAGCAGCTAAATTGTGCACCTTCCCAACTTTACCCTAATGGCTGGGCATTTCTTCGTAGTTTTGAAATTCTAATGGAATTTCTGGAGGAGAAACCGACAGTGGAGTTGTTCTTTTCATTATTTCAAGCCAAAGGGGTTTGGAAGGGGGTTGGGTGAACTTGAATAGTTCACCCCGATTTGCTGTTTTCAAACTTTACAAATTCTCCTTTAAAAATTTCAAGGAAATGTATGTGAAGGTTAGAAATGTTGAGGGAGAGTTTCCTTTTTATATGGATGAGCATTTCGGGGAGAAGTTTCCTGTCTGGTGGTGTTCGGAGCCTTAGAGTATTTTGGGTCTGGAGATTATAAATGCAAGGAATGAGTGCATCATAGAATACTTAATTGAAGCTGTTGATCGAAAAGAGCTAATCTCGGTGTTTGACTTGCTTCAGTGGGAGGATAATAGGGATGCCGTTATAGAGTATTTAGGTGAGGGTTTGAATTTTTTGTGTTATGAATGAGGTCGAGATATGTTGTAACTGTTTGTTTTGGCTTGTTTTCCAGGAGGAAACTATCCTGGAGTGTCTGCTGCGACTCTGAGGGCGTGAGTAAAAAGCAAAAATTTGGACAAGGAGGGCTCGTCCTCTAAGGTTGACAAAGCCGCTAGTGTTTTCGAGGTTAACCAGCCCAAGCCGAGGAGGAGAAAGGTTGTTCTGAAGAAGATGAAACATGATGTGGTTGATTTGTCTGATGAGTCCGAGGATATTCGAGACGAGGTTCCAACGGAGGAGCTTCAATGGTATTTTGAAAATCAAAAGAAGTTGCATGATGTGGCCGAGCAAAGTGATGGGTCGTCGCTGTGAGGGAAGGATTTTCCATATATGGTGGTGACAGACGAGGTGTGTCCGGGGCCGTCGGATGTCACATTGGCTGGTGAAGTCGGTGATGTGGCCATTGATAAATATATGCAGGTATGTATGTGATTTAGTTTTGTCAATTATGTTTTGGGTGGATATCTATGTATTAGTTGCTATGTCTCTGAAGGTTATTGGACTTCGGCTTGCGAGCTTGGGGCGCAGCCAAGAGAAAAAAACATCGGCAAGTTGCCGAGCAGAAGCTAGATGTGAATTTGGAGGAACAGTTGAATTTGAAGAATGCTAGGGTTACAGAACTGGAGAGTAAATTATCTGAGATTGAGAAAGAGCTAAAGTTGACCAAGGAAAATTATGCAAAGGAAGTGGAGGATGTGAGAAAGAAAGAGGCTGATCTCTCGAGTATGAGTACTCGGATGGTAGAGTTGACTGCTAAGTTGAAAAATACAGAGAAGAGCAAGGAGACAGCAATCTTGGATTCTTTTATTGAAGGGTTTGAGCGAGCTTCTCTTCAAGCCAGGTTCCTAGCTCCTAACGTGGATTTTGGTCTGATGGATCCGGGCAAAATTGTTCGGGATGGAGCCATGATTGAGGATGATGGTGCTGAAGAGGAGGGAGGTGAAAATGTTGGGCAGTAACCCTAGTTTCATACATCTGTATGTTTTTGTTTAAACTTTGTAATAGTGGTTTGGTAAAAATTGTTTGCTCTTAGAATGAGCACTTTGACTGTTTATATTTTGGATGTTTTTGCTGCCAGTTTGAAGTGGGCAGTTTATTTTTCATATGGTAAAATGTTGTGTTGCATCTTTCGATTTATAAGTAGGATTATTTGCGAGGTACCCTGTAATAGGTGTAGGATAGGATATGTCAAATAAAGTAGATGCAAGTTGGGTACAGTGAGTTTGTTTTCGAGCTTGCTTTGTCTGTTGATCGATTTGATGGGTTAGGTTCGGCCAATTTAAGTTGATGGGTAAATACCAAGTAGGCTGTGTATGAATAGTTATTGGATATTTGTTTAATTGGCATAGTCCGAATGATCGGACTCGGACTATAGATCTCCTATCTGGTAAAGTCTGATTAGTCGGATTCGGAGTATTGGTAGTCTATTTGGTTAAATCTGAATGATCATCTGTTTGTTTGATCATTACGTCCGAATTGAACAGAGCTCGGCTGTTCGTTTGGTCGGTGAAGTCCGAATAGAACAGAGCTCGGCTGTTTATTTGACTGGTGAAGTCTGAATAGTCGGATTCGAAATAGAGTTTGGCAGGATAATAGTATAAATTCGGAGATAAGAAAAAGTACTTAATATGATAATTAATCTGATGAAAATAGGAAACTTATATATGTTAACAAACCTTTGGTTACAAAGGTGTAGGCAGGCAAGCCTCGTTAAAACCTCTCCAAGCAAAACCCGTTTTGGACAAAATCTTAGTAGTAGAAAAAAGAGTACTCGCCTGTCCCTGGCTTTTAACTGTAATATAACTTTAAAGATAATACATTCCAAGTGTTAGGCAAATCATTACCATCTAAGGTTTGTAATTGGTAAGCTCCATTGCCGATGACTTTTATGATTCGGTAAGGGCCCTCCCAGTTAGCTGCTAGTTTGCCATGGCTTGATGGTTTTCTGGCCTGTTCAGTTCTTCTGAGCACAAGGTCCTTTACTTGAAAAGACCTTGGGTGATGTCTTTGATTATATCGCCGAGCTATGCGTTGTTGCATAGCTAGGTGTTTGATTGCTATGGAAGATCTGACTTCTTCAAGGAGGTCCAACTCGGATTGCCGAGCTGCGTCTTTTGTAGTATGGTCGTCCATTTCAATGCGCAGTGAGGATTGAGAGATCTTCACGGGTATCATTGCGTCAGAATCGTAGACTAGCCGGAAAGGTGTTTCCTTTGTTGTTGAGTGGATGGTATTGTATCCCCATATGATCTTGGGGATGAGTTCAGCCCAAAGCCCTCTGACTTCGTCAAGTTTCTTCCTTAAGGCATGTAAGATGGACCTTATTCGCGGCCTCTGCTAACCCGTTTGTTTGTGGGTGCTCTACAGATGAAAAATGCTGGTTGACCTTTAGATTATGTAAAAAGGAGATGAATTTTTTATCGACAAACTGGCGTCCATTATCAGTGATAATGTGCCAAGGTATGACGAATCGACAGATAATATGCTTCTATAAAAAGGAGATCATTTGTTGTGAGGCGATCTTTGCTAAGGATTGTGCCTCTATCCATTTTGAGAAGTAATCAATTGCTACTATTAAAAGTTTTACCTGGCCGGCCGCTAGGGGGAAAGGGCCGAAGATGTCGAGCCCCCATTGGTTGAACGGCCAGCATACCTCGGAACAGTGTAGTAGTTCGGCTGGAAGGTGGGTGATCGGACTGTGTTTCTGGTAGTTGTCACAGCTTTTGACTTTTGTTTTACAATCTTGTTGCAACGTCGGCCAAAAATTTATGAGTGATGATGTCTGAATTAAAGAGTAATAATAAAGTTTAATGAGTGATGATGTCTGGTCGGACGTTTTGATTCTAGGATGTAGACCGTTGAGCTCAGTTGTAACGCGTAACGCCGAACTATGCTGCATTTTGCCGAGTTATGACTCATAATGGCGAGTTATGACTTGATATTTGTAGCGGTCGGATCACATACTAAAGAATTTAAAATGAATAAAAATTACATACTAAAGATCTATAAATATCAAAGTATATATTTTAGAAATTATTTAGAACAAAAATGTCATGCTATTAATAAAAATTTAATATTAACGAATCTTTGATGCATATTTTTATTAATTTCAAATTCTGCCATGTATACTTTTATTTATTGTAAGAAAGAAATTACAAGGTCTGAATAGGAGAAGGTGGGACCCAGTTTTGAATTGGAAAACAATTCCAGCCTCCTTCTTTGGAGTGAGAGAGAGTGAAATGCTTAGGAAGCCAAGTTTCTCCTTTTGTGATCCTTTCTCTTGAAAGCTCCCTTTGCCTTTCCTCCACAGATTTCTTTGCTTCTGTTGCTTTTTCCCACTCTTTGTTCATGATTGCTTCGCTTACTTCACTCCATACAACTGCTGATTCGCTTCCCCACACACACTGAACAACATGGTTTAATTATTTGTTAGTGTAGTAATTATCCCTGAATTGTGAATATCATAATACCCCTTTAATGTTTACCATGTTAGTAAGTCATTTAAGTACTCAACCATTTAATTAAAAACTCAAGTGCACTTAACTTCACGTAAAATTAATAATTGAAAATTATTAGATGATAATTTAGTCAAATCAGACAAATCATTTAACGATTCTTATCTATCAACTTCACATGAAGTTAACTGCACCTGAGTTTTTACCAACAATTTATTAAGAAAAAGAAAAAAATACCAAGTCTTTTAACAATTTTAAGATAGACTTATAAATAAAAGTACCAAATAAATTTTGAAAGAATTACAATACTAGACATGTTTTATCTTTCTGTTAGTTTCTTATTTCATTCCCA
>NC_029788.2:26781611-26782882 GCF_000816755.2 Arachis ipaensis
CAAATAGGTTATATAATTATGTACAAAACTGATAAATAGATCTTTACTATAATAACCTCAGAGTCCTTCACAACAGGAGTTTGGAGCCCCGAAATGACTTCTTTTGCATCATATATCACTCTCACTTCTCCATTATTTGTATCCTTCGCTGTCACAATACTGCATAGCACAAGGCATAAGTTTAAGAAGGTAAGGAAAAAAAATCAATTTAATTAGCACAAATTATGACAATAGAACATTTGATGATCAAGATCATTGATTTCTAGACTTCTAGTATATATAAATTTGGTTTTGTCGCAGTATTTTTTAATTTGGCAAATTATGTATAAATAGGTGAATTCTAATATAATTATGTTATGGTAACTACTCAAATGCTGTAAAAATTAAAGTCACATTTTTTTTTACATTTTGGTAACACATTTTTTAAGCAGCACTTTCTAAAAAGCACTAATTTAAATTTAGCAATACATTTTGAGATATTATAACCATCGTAACGTAGTTTTATTAGAATGATCAATATAAATATATACACCAAAAACTTCAAAAACAGATGCTTTACATATACATACCTATCCCAATTACCATTAATTTCATATAGAATCTTCGTTGATATTGAATCAATGATCTTCCCCTTTATTGATTTCCGGCTTGCCCGGAATCCGAACAGAGTGTGGCTTGTGTAGCATAACTCTGCCTCAATGGCAGATTCCGGGCACCGGATATGGACATTGCCGACCCAATCACAGCTAGGAACTGGAAGAAACCTGATCATGAGATAAGGAGCATTCATTTCATATGTCTCTCCATGATTGTGGAGCTTCAATTCTCTTTTACCATGCACTTGACCTTCCACTGCGGCACCTGATTCAAGAATTGAGTAATACCATGAAGCATGTTAACATAGTACATTGATGTGGATTAACTTGCTTAGCAGATTTTTTTTTTTCTTTCTAATTCAATATATTTTTTATTTTCACACATTTTAATGTAATATTTAAGAAATATTTATATTTTTGTCCTTTACCAAATTCCAAATAAAGTAAACATTAAAATACTAATACAATAACTTGTAATTAATTAATTAATGCACAAATAATATATATTATGAATTACCATTGAACTTTGGAACAACATAACTACACCATATTGTTTCTATCTTTTCCTTCTCATTTGTTGCATGAAGTGCAGTCACCGGAGGGTGGTGAGAAACCTGCACACAATGACAATAATCCACATAAAAATTCATTATTCATACCATTTTGGCCAAGATC
>NC_029788.2:26782932-26792245 GCF_000816755.2 Arachis ipaensis
AGCAAGACATTAAGATTTGGTGTGGAAACATGGTGTGTCTCTCCAAGAATGGGATTGTAAGGAGCAACTCCAAAAATGACAGGGCGTCTTGTAGAAATGCTCCATGCTACAACTGATATGAACCTATCAACTGGACTTTCTCCATTGTTGCATCTGCTTAGCATGTCACAACCACCACAATATACCTCTTCACCATAGCATTGGAGTTGTGACTTTGGCATGTTGAACTCTGCTGGCAGCTGCAAACAATTTTATCTTTGCATTATCCAAAAATGCTATGCGTATATAAAAAATCAGATATCAAATTAATAGTTATGTATTCGTTTATAAATATTAAGTATACAAAAACGTTATATATATTTTGTATTTCACCATTTATTTTATATGGCAAAAATAATATGTATACATAAAAAATCAGTTATTATATATTTGTATATAAATATATATAGAATTTATTTTATTTTTAATATGTTTTTTGTATTTTTAATATATATTTTATACAAATTGTTGATTCAATATTGGATATAAGAAATTGTTGTATTAATTATTTTTTGTTTATTTAGGTAAAATATTTTATTGACTAAATTAAATAAGAAATTTTAAAATTAAAATTAGCAAAAACTAAACTTACAAAAAATATTAACTACAACATATTTCAAATCATTAGAGTTATGTCTAATATAAAGACTAATATAGAACATCATCACTCACAAATAAATATAAATGCGAAAAAGAACTTGCCTGAAAGCGAGTAAGATCAGATCCTGGCCGCACATTCTTAAATAGACTCAGTATTCGTTTCATAAGATTTGGAGCTCTATAATCAGAATCACCATCCGATTCTTTCTCCAACGAGAATGGCTTTGTCAGCACAATGTTTTTGTCCTGCCACCGCATCACCCAAAACAGTTTTTACATTTAATTCCAATTAAATTTCAATATTGATTACTCTCTGCTACAATGATATTGATACTTGATAGCAACAACTATGTACTACTAGTCTACTCTGCTAAGGGATTAGGTAGCTTAATTTTTTCAAAAAATTTATACATCTTAATTACTTTATGTCCCTAAATCTTAATAAAATCACTTTTATTCATCCTATTAAAAATTACAGTTACCTCAATTTTAGATCAAAGAAACAAGAAATAAATACAGAAAACCGTCAAAATTTTAATTAGTATTCCAATATATCTTAAAATTTGCAATGGAAAAATAAATTTTGATTTGAAAAAAAAAAAAAACCCTCAGAATTAAAAGAATCCTAATCAATAACTCTTGACCATAAATATTACCCATGCTTTGACAGTTCCAATCTTCCACACATACTCTGAAAGAAATTGGACAGAGATAGTATTGCATGACATGTGCTCTAATCTAACCAGTGTTGGTTGTGGGTACATTTCAAGTATTATCTCTATGATAAAGATGCTCGGTGTATTCACAACCAATCAAGTAATCAATTACATGATATGTGAATATTGCAAATTAAAGTTCAAAGTATTTTTGAACATCAAATTCAATTATTGTTAAATGAGGATAAAAATAAGATATATATTCTATCTTCTACCTAAAAATTTTAGTTAACCAAAATAAGTATTCTAAGAAGGAAAAGTTTAGGGCCAGCAAATTTGTTAAAATTTGGCCAGCACTTAGCCAGCAAAATAAAAATGAGTGATTTTCCACCATTAGATGAAATCTCATACCATTAAATACACTATTGATAGCTAATTGATGGCTACAACTCATAAAATATGCTGGCCCCTAGCACTCCTCTTCTAAGAAATGAAAAGAAAAGTAATTAATACTATATGAAAATAAGAGTTTCTAAGATCAATTTCATTATATCTTGTATTAAGAGTAATTTTGATATTTATTGTTCTTTTGAGTATTTTTTAAATTTGGATTTAGTTAACATGTATTTTTAGAATACATGAAAATATTATCAATAATAAAAAGATTTAAATTTTATCTTTTAATAAAGACAAATAAATACATTAAAAAGTTAATTTTTTTTATATTTTTAATAAAAAAAGTTTCAATTTATAATCGTACGAAATAGCAAAATTCATTTAAGTTTTTATGCTTCTTTAACATGAGTCATTGACGGTTAATTACTGTGTTATTTATTTAGTAACGAAATATATAGCAATTGATATTCCAAGAGAAGATTAAAATTATTCTTGCTAAATCTATAAGAACGAGAAAAACCGTGTATGGTACCAATTACCAAATGCATAAACTAAGTGAGATAAGCAAGAGTTTTTTCTTATACATTTCATATATTTTTTGTATGGGTTTTTTTTTTGCCTAATTTATTTTTTAAGATTTTTTTGACACTTAATCTTTTTAGTATACTTTTAGTAGAATTATTTTTTCTCATTTTATCTTTTGTCTCTAAGTCAGCCAATATATACACCCCATTCTCTGTGATTATGTATAATACAAATAACATTTTCTTTGTCCTTTCATTCATATTCACAATTCACAAAGAGTAGTTATATATTTAATTATTGATAACTCAGACACTCACAAGTACAAATCAAGCACTCAATTAATCTATCTATTATCTATTATATTTCTCTAATTTTATTATCTATTATATCTCTCTAATTTTAAAGTCAAAATGTACCACATGTCATTTTCTCATTACAATTGAAATCAAATCTTTTCCTCAAAAATTAAAGAACTCTCCCCTCTTCTCTCTTCCTTTCTCTATCTCTCTCATTTCTTCATTCACTCTATCTCTTTTATATATCATTGTCAATGACTAATTACGAATTCAACAATCAAAATATACAACATAACATTCTCTATTTGTATTTAAATTAAATTAAAATTAAAATCTATTTCTATTATATCTATTATATATCTCTAATTTTAAAACCAAAATGTGCCACATGTCACTTTCTCATTGCAATTGAAATCAAATCTTTCCTTTCAAAATTAAGGAACTCTCCCCTCTTTTCTCTTTCTTTCTCTATCTCTCTTATATATCATTGTCAAGACTAATTACGAATTTGACAATCAAAATATACAACAAAACATTCTCTATTTATATTTAAATTAAATTAAAATTAAAACTGAAATACTAAAATTGAAATATAAATAAAAATTAATTATTTTTATTTGTACAATAAACTTAATATCTAATTAAATATAAAAATATACACGTTAAATTCTTTCAAATTTTAGATAACAAATATTAAAATTAAGTAAAAAAAATTAAACTCTTTCATTTGAAAATAATAACTAAAAAAATTTATTATTTAATTTTGTTTAAGACTCTGATCTTCTTAGCCAATGAAAACTTTTGTCCCTTACGACTATTTTATAAAAATAGTTTAATGCTATAAATTTTTTATATCATAATCTATAATACCAAAATCGACGTAATTTTAAAAGATTTATATTCCCGTAATAATGTTACTAGTAAAAATACTAGTTGGGTCTATTCTTCAAAGAAAAATTCAATCACCTTAATTGTTCTGTCTCTCTCTTGTGTTTATTTTGGAATACTAATCAATACAATGTGAAATTGTCAAAATAGTTTTTTCATTAAAAGATTCACATTATTATTTATAGAAATATAATCTAATGGTATGCATATATTAAAAATCTCACATAGATTTTCAACTTACCACTGTTAAATTAGATTTTGAAGTTTGCTATTCAGTATTCATAAATTAAAAAGTGATTTTGGCTTACGTTCCACTTAAAGTAGATTAGAAAGATTGTTAGCTAGATAATTTTTACTTGTTCATTGTTGGCGGGTCTCCATCAAGTGAGGCCCACAAATTTTATAAAAATATTAAAAATAAATAAATAAATAAAGAAAGTGGCACGGACCACGGGAGAGAGAAAAGAGAAGCTTTATTCTTTAAATGAAAAGAAAGAATCGAAGTCCTGCTTCGGCGACGAAGAGAAGAAAGAAATTTGGAGGAGGATAAGTCATTTTTTATTTAATTGAATCGGTAAATTTATTTTATTTTTTTATAAAATTTTAGTATGTTATTTCAAGTATAAAGATAAATATTAGGATATAATTTATTAGTTGTATTGTCTTTTTTTTGTCTGATTTGAGATACTCATTTTGTGAAGAATTTATGTTAATTTCATCAGTTTTTGTGATATTCTAGTGTTATTAGGAAGACTGTTTGTATACCCATTATTCTGATAGTGGAAATTTTTTATGAAATAGGTCCCGTGGGTTTTTTGTCCCTCTTTTGGAGATTTTTCCACGTTAAAATTTTGGTATCTGATTATTTAATTTCTACCATTATATTTGTTGTTTGGAGTATCTTTGGTATTGCCTATTTAATCGCACAAATTGTGGAAAATTTATTTTTGGTGCTTCAGCTATTAGACAGGTTCTTGTTTGAACCTTTGTTGAGTTTTCCCAACAAAATGGTATCTAGAGCTTTGGTTATTTATTTCTGTGCTGATTAAATAGAGGAAAATATTCATAGACCGAATATGGTCAAATTGAATTCCCAAAACTATTCAATTTGAAAGACCCTCATGGAAGATAGGTTGTATAGCAAGAACTTGTATGATCTTGTGGAGGGGGATAAATCCAAAGGTACTAAATTTGATGCTGAATGGAAAAAGCTGAATCCGAAGGCAGTTGCTTTGATTAGGCAATGGCTTGATCTTAGTGTGTATCCACATGTTGACACTGAAACTAATGCCGAGAAGATGTGGAACAAATTGAAGGAGTTATATGAGAGGAAGAATGTGCAAAACAAAACATTCTTGATTAGAAATCTTGTCAATATGAAGTATATTGAAGGTAAATCAATGTTGGAGTACTTGAGCATTTTTTAGGAGACGGTGAACCAACTAACAAATAATGAAATCACTTTGAATAATGAGTTGCAAGCGTTGTTGTTGTTGAGCTCTTTGCCTAATAGTTGGGAAGTTCTGGTTGTGACACTGACTATCTCAGCTCCAAATAGAAAGTTGACGTTAGCAATGGTTAAAGAGAGCATGCTGAATGAAGAAGCCAAAAGAAGAGAGCAAGGTTTGGCTAATGCCTCCTCCAAGTCAGAAGCACTTGTTTCAGAGTCACGAGGGAGAAGTCAAAGTAGAACATCTCACAGTTCTGATAGGTCAGAGAGTCGAAGCAAGTTAAGAGGAAAGTACAAGTCAAGAAAGGAGTTCATTTGTCACCATTGTGGCAAGCCGTGGCATATCAAGAGGTGTTGTAGGTTCTTGAAAAGAGAACAACCAAGGAGAAGAAATGAAGACAAAGATAAAGATAGTGATAAAGAAACTGCTGTTATTGTTTATGAAGATGTTCTTATCACATATGATGAAAATTATGTGAATCTTGTCTGTGATGATTCCACTTGGATTATGGACTCTGGTGCCTCATGTCATGTCACTCCGAAACGTGAATTTTTCACTTCTTATACTGCTAGAAATTTTGGCAAGATCAAATTGGGAGATAAAGGAGTGTGTGATATCATTAGTGTGGGGTGATTTGTGGCTTGAAACCAACATGAGATGCAAGTTGCAGTTGAAAAATGTTAGGCATGCGCCAGATATGCGGTTCAATCTCATTTTAGTGAAGGCATTGAATCAAGAGGAGAATTGTACTTCCTTTGGTAGTGAAAAATGCAAGATTACCAAAGGGGCTCTCATTGTTGCTAGAAAAAATAATAGTCCTCTCTACCGGTTGCAAGCAAAGTTGTGCAAAGAAGATGTGAATGTAGCTGATGATTCATCTTCTGATTTGTGGCATATACGTCTTGGTCACTTGAATAAGAAAGGACTAAGCGTCTTAGTCAAAAAGCACTCACTTCCCGTGAAAAGTACAAATTTAAATACTTGTACTTATTGTTTTGTAGGAAAGCATGCTAGAGTATCATTTCATAATTATGGACCTCATAGGAGATCACATGTTCTAGATTTAGTTCACGCTGATGTTTGCATTATGGATGCTAAGACACTAGGTGGTGCATCATATTTAGTTACTTTTATTGATGATTATTCTCGAAAAGTGTGGACTTTTGTTTTGAAATTTAAAGCCCATGTGCTCGGTATCTTTAAACACTTTCATGCAAGTGTTGAAAGAGAAACAGAAAGAAAATTGAAATATGTTCGAGCAGATAATGATGGTGAATACAGGGGTCTGTTTGAAGAGTATTGTAAAGGACATGGGATCAAGTTTGAGAAGACGGTTCCTAAGACTCCTCAACATAATGAAGTTGTAGAGAGAATGAATCGCACTATCAATGATAGAGTCAAATGTATGCTATCTCATGCAAAGTTGCCTAAATCCTTTTGGGATGAAGCGATGAGAACTGTAGTATATTTGATCAACATTTCTCCTTCAGTTCCACTAAATGGTGATGTTCTAGAAAAAGTTTGGAGAGAAAAAAATGTCTCCTATAGTCACTTGCGAGTGTTCGGCTGCAGGGCTTTTGTTCACATTCCAAGAGATGAAAGGTCTAAACTTTATGAAAAGTCAAAGAAGTGTATCATCATGGGTTATGGTCATGAAGACTTTGGTTACAGATTATGGGATCCTGTGAGCAAGAAGATAATTAGAAGCCGAGATGTGATTTTTTCTTGAAGACCTTGAGAAGACAAATAAGCCAACAATAACTGTTAGACGTTCTGCTGATGATGAACCTAGTCCTTCCACTAGACCTCCTGTTAATGGGGGAGATGTACAAGTTGATAATGATGGTGATGATTTGCATGATGAACCTACACCTCAACCTGAGGTGCCAGATATAGAAATTTCACCTGAACCACCAGTTGAGCCTGAATTGAGAAGATCTACTAGAGAGCATCGTCCTTCTCAAAAATACTTTCCTCATGAGTATGTGATGAACATTGAGACTAGGGAGCCAGAGAGCTACCAGGAAGCTATGTCTGATGAGCATAAGGAAGATTGGTTGAAGGCCATGCAAGAAGAAATGAAATTCTTGCATGAGAATCATACATTTGAATTGGTGATGCTATCGAAGGGTAAGAGAGCATTCAAGAATAAATGGGTGTTCAAATTGAAAGCAGATGAAAATGTCTCACGGCCAAGGTACAAAGCTCGATTAGTTGTGAAAGGCTTTGAGCAAAAGAAAGGTATTGATTTTGAGGAGATTTTCTCTCTAGTTGTGAAGATGTCCTCCTATTCGAGTTGTGCTTGGATTGACGGCTAGCTTGAATTTAGAGGTTGAGCAACTTGATATGAAGACTGCATTCCTTCACGGTGACATAGATAAAAAAATTTATATGGAGCAACTAGAGGGTTTTGAGGTTAAAGAAAAAGAGCATCTTGTATGCAAGTTGAAGAAGAGCTTATATCGGTTGAAGCAAGCACCAAGGCAGTAGTACACGAAGTTTGATTCCTTCATGGAAGGTCATGGGTATAGTAAGTCTTCTTCTGATCATTGTGTGTATGTTAAGAAATTCTTTGATGGTGATTTTATAATTCTCTTGCTTTATGTTGATGACATGTTGATTGTTGGTCATGACACTAAGAAGATTGAAAATTTTAAGAAAGACTTGAACAGATCCTTTGCTATGAAAGATTTGGGTCCTGCAAAAAAAATCCTTGGCATGAGTATCACTCGTGACAGGAAGAATGGAAAACTGTGGTTGTCACAGCAGAAGTATATTGAGAAGGTTTTAGAGAAGTTTAGCATGAGTAATTCCAAACCTGTTAGTACTCCACTTGCTAGTCATTGCAAGCCAAGTTCACAGCAATGTCCTACAAGTGAGAAAGAAAAAGCAGAAATGAAGAAGATTCCATATGCATCTGCGGTTGGCAGTTTGATGTATGCTATGGTTTGCACTAGGCCAGATATTGCTCATGTCATTGGAGTTGTTAGTTGATTTCTGTCTAATCCTGGCAAGGAACTCTGGCAAGCAGTGAAGTGAATTCTCAGATACCTTAATGGTACTTCTAGAGCTTGTTTATGCTTTGGAAGTGGCCAACCTCTATTGGATGGTTACACAGATACAGATATGGCTGGGGATCTTTATTCAAGAAAGTCTACTTCTGGTTATATGATGACTTTTGCAGGGAGAGCTGTGTCGTGGCAATCTCGACTTCAGAAATGTGTTGCTTTGTCTACTACAGAGGCAGAATACATTGCTGTTGTTGAATCTTCTAAGGAACTCTTATGGAAGAAGAAATTTCTACAAGAGTTAGGCATCAATCAAGAGAAGTTTGTGTTATTTTGTGACAGTCAGAGTGCTATCCATCTCAGTAAGAATCCTACGTTTCATTCCAGATCGAAGCACATAGAGGTGAGGTATCATTGGATACGACAAGTGCTTGAGATGAAGTCATATGCACTTGAGAAGATTCATACTGATGATAATGGTTCAGATATGATTACTAAGTTTACCTACAATGAAATTTGATTCCTACAAAGAGAAGGCGGGCTTGATGGAGCAACCTATCTCCACTTGAGTTGGTGAGAGGGAGATTTGTTAGTGGGTCCCAACCAAGTGGGGCCCACAAATATTTTAAAAATTTTAAAAATTAAAAGATAAATAAATAAAGAAAGAAAGTGGCACAGGCCACGGGAGAGAGAAAAGAGAAGCTTCATTCTTTGAATGAAAAGAAAGAAACGAAGCCTTGCTTCGGCGGCGGAGAGAAGAAGGAAATTTGGGGGAAAAGGACAAGTCATTTTTATCCAATTGAATTGGTAAACTTGCTTCATTTCTTATGAAATTTTAGTATGTTATTCCTGGTGTAGAGATGAACATTAGGATATAACTTGCTAGTTGTATTGCTTTCTCTTTTGTCTGATTTGAAATACCCACTTTGTGGAGGATTTATGTTGATTCCACCAGTTTTAATGATGTATTTTGTTGATTATTGAGATGCCTTAGTGTCACTAGAAAGACTGTTTGTATACTCATTATTCTGATAGTAGAAGATTTTTTTGAATTAAGTCCCGTGGGTTTTTTATCCCTCTTTTGGAGATTTTTCCACGTTAAAATTCTGGTGCCTGATTATTTAATTTCTGCCACTATATTTGCTGTTTGGAGTATTTTTGGTATTGCCTATTTAATCGCACAAGTTACGAAAAAATTATTTTTGATGCTTCTGCTATTAGACAGGTTCTTATTTAAATCTTTGTTGAGTTTTCCCAACACTCATAATTATTTTTAATGATGATTATATGAATATTAGATCTCAAAAAAATGACACTAAAAAAATATTACTAAAAATAAGTTAAATAATGGAGTTCAAAATATATATAATTTAAATTAAACTTGCTGTTTATTAGATTGCTAATAAAAGTTAACCGCTAACTTAAAAAGTGATTCAACGAGCTATAATTTAAAT